>NC_056741.1:1316190346-1316490346 GCF_019279795.1 Protopterus annectens | reverse complement strand
GGGCTTGGGGGCATAGCAAGTGTGATGGCCTCTCATCATGTCTAGAAGATCACTTATTTTGGATTGGTAAGGAAGTCTATCCAATTGATTGCAGGCTGGTCTCACCAGTCAGGAGTGAGCTAGTGTATCAGACATGGTGACAAACCCCTCTGCACTTTCACAAGTGGCATAAAATTAACATTAATAGCTGACATCTGAAATAAAAATAAGTTTACCAATCTATTTTATTGGCTAACAAATCTGTTTGGTCCCAGACTTTTGAATAATCTTCCTCTCCTCTTATGTAATTAGGGATAGAGTTGGTCTTGAATGAGAAGTGTAAAAAAAATTATGGAAATACGGGTCTATATTAGAACATCGAAGTTTCAAAACTTCGAATGTTCTAATATCTAACCCTATTCAGCGAAAGCTGAAAGCATGGAACATAGAGTACAGCAAATGTTTTCCTAGGGAAAAAAATTTGCTGTTCCAAAACACATACACACAACACAAGCACACCAAACAAGCAGCAATTCACACACATACACCTAAAATCTTACATCTAACCCTACACTAAACTATACACACACCACTAACTATCCACTTACCTTAACCCAAACCCTAACCCTAAGGTCTGTCACTATCACACACTCACCTCACCTGTGCCTAACCCTAACTCACCTACCCCGCCCTAACCCTCACATCCACACAATTGCACACTTACCTGACCCGCGCCCTAACCCTAACTCACCTAACCCGCCCTAACCCTCACGTCCAGACAATCGCACACATACCTAACCCGCACTCAATCGCACACTTACCTGAACCTGACCCGTAACTTTTCATCACAGCGCTGAAAATACCAAAGCAACAGAAACAGACAACCAAATTCTTTCCTTAGGAAACAAATTCTGTTTTCTGTTGCTTCGATATTTTCAGCTTTTGTTGAATAGGGTTCGATATTAGAACATTCAAAGTTTTGAAACTTTGATGTTCTAATATAGACCCGGAAATACAGTATTAAACACAGGAGAAAAAAAAAAAAACAACCAACCTCAGGTGCTATTTGCTGAGTCATTTTTTATTTTTTTACCTGAAAATTGCACTGGGTGAAAACAGAAGAGATAAAGGACATGTGATGGATAATCATTAAATTTAAACTATTAAATGAGATAAGAACACTCCATAAAAACAGGATGAGAGTATCGATAAAGGTGAACAAAGCTTGCTTGGGTCATCTCAGTGCTCTCATCCATGGTGTAGTGCTTTTAATCCTCCAGTCCACCAACAAATTGTTTCAAGTACAGTGCAAGTATTTTACTACTAGTTAATGTTGTACAAATAGCCCACCTTAGTTTACAAAAGACCTCCCATCTCCTGTTCAAAAATATTGATTCAGTTTAGCCAGCCCAGTGGCATATAGTGATAAATCCCTGTATGGCCTAGGGGACTCAAATTCTATTAGTAGCTGTAGTGCTTGATAAATGGCTGTGCCCTGTGCAGAGCTAGTCATGGGCTGTAGCAGTCTTCTGGAAGAAGGAGGCAAGTTTACAGACTGAGTACATGAATGCGGCTGACCAATTGGTAGAAGCCTTCATCAAGCTAACATGCAGGAGTTTGCAATGTGTAGGGGAAAGCATTGTGGCTCTTGCAGTGATGTGCGTCTCATGTCCCCATACCTAGGGAAAGGATTAGAAAAATGAACAATATCCTCACTATTGGATTGCTGGTGAGGATGTGTGCAACTCTCATGGCTGCCTAAATGTTGTCTACTGGACAGCTCTGAAAAATTAGCTCAAGTTTGATGATCGGCTGGCTTGGGGCAAAATGAATAGACAGAAAAAGTGGATTCATCTCTAAAATATTATCCATTCCCCAAGGTAAACAAAACTGTAAGATTTTCTAACAAAATCTCCCACCAATTTCTCATTATTCTGTGGCTGAACAACTGCTCTGTAAAATTCTTTCTGCCAGCTCCCACATCTTAAAATTTCTTCAGCAGAATCCACTGAATCTTTCCATCCAACTTTCTATTTGAAAAGCATTTCAGCTAAAGTTACCAAAAATCTCACTGAATTCCTATCTGCTCACTGGTTTGGTGATTCATAAAGTAATTTCTTCTGGATTTTCAAAATTTCATAAGATATATTATTCAGTGAGTCTGTCATGTATTCAGTCCATGCAGCTTACCAAATATTTTCTCAATATGGAAAAGCTCTCCTGCAATCCTTATCATAATTACAATTCCACAATATGTCCCTCTTACTTCCAATCAATCTCTTTTCTTCCATACCTGAGAAAACTGATAAAAGCTATCACCAAACATCTGATTTTTCTGTACAAATATAATTTAGTCTATATCACTCAACTGTCCAGATTTTCAAAGAATGTCCATATTTTTGCCTCTTTTTTTTTGGTCTGTTTGTCCTAACGTTTGTGGTTTTCTGGCAATTCACTAGCAAATCACTGACTGAAGTCAGAAATAATGGCATACATTTGAGTTTCAGACTTCATATCCTTCAGAAAATTCATGTTAATGCAAAACTTGTTATTCTATCAACTAAGTTTGTAAGAGCAGTATTTAAAAAGTGTCCCTATTTTGGGGCCTCTGTTCACTAATTATTTGTGGCTTTGTCAAGATTTTCTTGTTCTAAGAGGTTGAGAGGTGTGATCCCATCTCCACCCACAAACATAGTTTTACCAAAGGAAGACGAACTCTTAATGCCCCTCTCTCCATCATGGATTCTATTACAGCTGAATAAGACCATCTTATTGGTGCTGAATTCAGTAGGGCCGCGGTGGTGCAGTGGTGCGTTGTCGCCTCACAGCAAGAGGTTCTCCCGTTCGATTCTCGGCTGGACCGCCTTCTGTGTGGAGTCTGCACATATTCCCTGTGGTTGAGTGATGTTAAAGATATGCAGGTAGGTGCATGCGTGAATGGGTGTGCCTTCTTTGAAGGTTGGGCATCAGGCTGGCAACCCGGCACCATAAAAATCCACTGCCAATCATTAGCGGACCGGAGTTCTGCTGTGGCGACCCCTAACTGGGAAAAGCCGAAAGACATTACTATTGGTGCTCATTTCGCTGGCTTGTCAAAAGCATTTGAGGCTATTTTCCATTCCATACCCTCCTACTCAACTCCCCTATCCACTTGTTTCATCCCAACTACCTCATGGTTTAGAGCATATCTTTCCAAAAGATCCTTCATCAGTAGTTGGTAATTAATAATTCCTTATCCTTTCCTGTACTCACCGGTGTCAAATCACCTTTTTATAAATAACTTTCTCACATAACTCCAAATGACCATCATCTTCCTCTAAGCTGATGACACTGTTCTCTTCAGATAGCCCTCCTCATACCATGCTATCCAACCATCAACTCCATTCTGATATCAAAAACCTCTCACAGTCAATGAAAAGCAACTGCAACACAATTGCATTATGACAAGTTTTATATTCTTTGTAACCCCATCACACTTAAATCTATTCTTAACCCTCTCACTTTTCTTTCTTTTCAGAAGTTTATTACTAGGGCAATGGCATTGAAATATTTAGGAACTGCTTCAGATCTCGCACTGATTACCACTCATAATAAGCTAATAAAATCAAAGTAAAATAATAAAAAAAAAAAATCATCTGTCACCAGATCTATAGAATTTTTTTTTTACTCCAGAAGACAGGGCCAGTATGGGTAAAGGCATCCTCCACCCCCAACTTGAATAAGGTTTATCATTCTGTGCATGCTCCCCTAAAAAGTGTCTACAAGCAATCTTTAAACAAATACACAGATTTATCCTTCTCCCACTTTATGAATACAACAACTTACTCCTACCAAATGCCAGCTGGTTGACAATTCAAAAAAGATACTTTTCATTCTACTCTACAAAATCATGTTATACCTCTACCCAATAACTGTCTTCAGAGCCAAGGACTTCAAATACTACACATGCCCTAAGTCCTGATCAAACACTGCTCCTATCCGCTATCATCCATCATATATCCACACTAACCACCATTTTGCTTCTTAGTCCCCTGGAACAAACTGACCAAGATATTTATACCAGCCTTGCTTTGTGTTTTGAACCAAATATCTTCCACATGTCAAGAACAATCCACATGATTTTATTTCAAGCATTTTCCTATCACCTACTCACTCCATCCTTTCCCCTTTACTTATCTAAGTATAACTTAGTATTATCTGTTACTAAGTAAACCTTTGCCTCTTGTTTGCAATCTGTAATGTATTTTTCCACATATTTTATAAGACTCAAACAATGCATTACGCAATTAGTAGAAAGTTTTAGCTGATCAGTACATTAATCTGCCTCAGTATAAAATATTCCATTTGCTTAATGTTATAAATTGTATCGTACATTTTAAGCTAAATGTACTAGCAATCTTTATTATATACAAATTAAGTGTCAAAAAATTTGTGCTGTATTCTCTCTTGAACATTTTTAACCATTCTATTGATTATATAATCTCCCAGGCTGTGTTTGAAATGATGGTTTCCACCCCCAGCATTTCCTATAAGGCAGTCCAAATTTTGAACCTGACGTCTCCCTTCCTACACAGACTTTCAACAGAATGCTACATTTCCCAGTTTCGAAGTGGATAACATTCAAAACTTTTTGAAAGTCTATGCATACCTACCAGTGTGACATTTCTGAACTGAAGTTGCCCTAAAGCACATATGATGTCACCATAGTATTTCCACAGGCCTTTTCATAACTACAGATGTTATTTCTGTCACTTGTTATGGAAACAGATCAGAATTGCAAGGAATTGTGTGTTCTCCGTCAGGTCCTTTGTTAAGTAACCATACATTTGATTGGCTGCTGACGCACTGTGGTTGGTAGCAGAGACAGAACAGCTGCATGCAGCTCATCTTTGGAATGTTCACAGTTAACAGGAGCTTTGGCATTCTTCAAACACTAACAGTAATTATGTCAAACTTTGTACAATCCACTTTGTACTGGCACTACTAAACAGACAAAAATAATTGCTTAATAAAGCCAACAGCAGGCACTCATTGCGAGTTGTGTAGGTATCAATCTCTAATTAGTTTTAGCTAACAGACTAAGTATCTTGCTGTACCAGTTGCAAAGGTAAATTGCTTTTTCTTATTTTAATCAAGATTAAATACTTTTAATCATTTGGAACACTGAAATAAGAAAAAAAAAATGAAATAACTTTTTTAATGATTCAACCTTAAAGCTTGTTTATTAATATGCTAGAAGACACATTCTTAATACAAGGAAAATTATGGCATATCGTATAAAAATTTTCAGATGTAAATCAAAGTTTGTACCTCTGCAACTTTTCTATCCTGGCAAGTATTAAAAAACAAATGATATAAGCAGGAAACTCTTTCAAGCTATAAATTACAAAAATGATATTGAAAAAGATCATTGCTTCATAAATCTTGTCCTGTGGAATATTTACACACACAGTCATCAGGCAGACCTTCAGCATATCAATAAGACTGAGGAATAGTTTGATACTATTTTTTTTGAAATCTTGATATTGGTAGCTTCTTTATGGCGTTTCATTTGATAAACATTGTGAAAATCCTTGTAAGGAGAGAACAGTGCCATCTTCAAATTGTTTTTCCTCTTAGAAATGCCATTTTGAGGTTAAAGTCACTTTACCTTCATTAAAGAACACTTTGACAGTATAGCATGGCTAAGAATCAAACAGGATTCACAGATGACAGCACAGATGAGCTGCAGGAGAGGTATAACATCAAAGTTGCATGTAAGGATAATGGAGTGTGCATAACAACACATACCAATATGGAGTATGCATAACAAGGCATACCAATATCAGGACAATGGACTAGGTGAAGTGCCAGACTTTGATGATGGTGATAATCAGTCATGACATGTGCACATGCAGGCCTTCCCCACAAAGATATTAATGCAGTGGTAACATGCTACAGAGATATATATGGTTGTTGAAATCATTGATATGTAAGGAGGGTAGTAGCAGTACTGAGCCAAACAGTTGTCAGACAGTTCACAGAAGGCCCCAGTAAGCTGCAAACTCAGGTGGTACCATTTCACTGATGCAGAGCAGATACCTGGCTGCCATTGAAGTGTTTTTTGTATGTTCCATACATCCCATTGGCCAGGCTAGCAGGGTGATGATCAATTACAGATTTATGATATCACCCAAGAGGTATACAACCATAATGAGATGCAAATGCTGGCTGGTACTTTGGAATGAATATGAGGTACTTGCAGTGAGAACAAAATATAGTGTAATAGGAGGGCAAGGGGAGGAAAGTGCTCATGAGCCCAAAGGTGCCTAAGGAAGCTATGGTGGTGTATACTGTAGAAAAGGGACATGGCAGTTTCAGACTCCGCATGGAGAACACAAAGGGAAGAATTAATGAAAGGACCAATGCAGTAATATTAAAGTGACGAGGAAACAGCCTTAATGATTGCTTTTGTTTGGCATTCCCTATAGCAAGGGCACAAATAAGTATGGGTACGGAGAGCTGCAGCAGTAGCATCACACCGTATATGGATGACAGGGTCCTGAAGCACTGACTAACCAACACTGCTTCCCATTTGGATTAATCGGATGATGTTATGAGAGTCTGGTTTCGACAGCATCTTCTTTTGTTATGTGAATGCTGATAAACATCGATTCAGCAGTTCTGCAATTTTACAGTCATTCATCTTTACACACATTTTATTTTCACTTAGCATCACTGCCTTTGCTTTTTAAGCATCTTTATTAAATTTTACCATAAGATACAGACAAATGTACATGAATAGTAAACAAACTGTATTAATATTTTTCATGTTATTCATTTTACATTACAAATACATTTTCTTTTTTTAATATAATTCACTGACATTACATAAATTGCTGAATTCTTACATTCCTTTACACTTCACCCCCCTGTACATTATTCTGCAAGTACTGTTTCCACAAAATCCAGTTATATATGTGCACATTTCTGAAATCCCACCTCCAATTATTTTATCTGCTTTACAATATTCAGTACTTCAGCGGCAGTTAGTGTGGATTTTGATTTCTATTTTCTAGCAATTGCTTATTTGGCAGCTGACCGTATTAAAATTAGTAAGGCTATACTATGTCTATTCAGTTCAGATCCTGTGTCCCAGCTCAAAATTGTGCTGCTGTTTTAATTAATTGATTAGAAAAAGAATTTTATTGGCTGTGTGCTCTTTACTATTATTAAATTTCGATGTGAATATAGTAGTTTTAGCACTGAGGAAGGGTATGTGTTACCTGAAAGCTTTGCATATTAAAGTATTTATCTGAACGCTGCTGTGTTAGTTTCTTTTAACTTGGTTGCAGTTTTACAAGTAACAGCTTTGCTTTGACTGCTTTTATCCCAGCTCAAAAGAATAATTTCCTTAGTTACAGTCATTTGCTTCCCCCTCAACATATTTTACAGAGTACTTGTTCCCATTTATTACTTACTATAACTAGTTTTATTCCCCTTCACTTATACAGCCTATAGTATCTTATGTGTTGTATTAGTGTATATACCTGATCTGAAACAAGGAAAATTACTTAGAAACAACAACAACAAAAAAATAAAACAGTTATCTTTGCACTATGTGTCACCTCTAAGCATTTGACAGGCCATTTCTTAACCTCCTGTTTTGCTCAAGTCAGATCTCTTCAACTACAGATCTCTTGTTTTGAGAAGGACTGAAACTATAAAGTGTTCTGTTTAGCATCTTGTCTGCCATTCTAGGTAAAGTACAGTTGCAGAAGTAAACTTACAACAGTAGATGTTTGAGTGATGACTATTGCAGTAGCCTTGGCTATACGAGTTATATCCTGACAAGAATATAACTGCTGTACAGCTTCAGGCCACCTTTCATGCATGCACACTGTTGAGCAGCTTGAGTGGAGCTGAATAAAACACATGTTTGGGCGCCAAGTCCTTCAGAGTTTTCTTACCCACAGAGAGGAGGATGCTGAGTCCTGAAAGGACAATGCTAGAAAGAGCAAAAAATAAATAACCCCACCCTGGCATAAATGACATGCCAAAAAACAAGGGGAATGGAGGGAGAGAATGGCTACTGCATAGTGATCATTCAAACACCTACTGTTATGTTACGTTTACTTACTCACCTGTACAATGTTTATCATATTGATCGCTGCTGCAGTACTCTTAGCTAAATGGGTAGATTACCCTAGCTTATTACATTTGGGAGGTGGAAAGAGAAGAGAAGAGTCAAGGAGCCCCTGAAGAATGGTCCCTGAAAAGCCTGATCAAGACCTAGAGAAATAATTAAGCTTACAGTGCTTTGTAAAAGCATGTACAGATGCCCAAGTTGCTGCTTTTAGCATCCAACCCTTTCCAAAAAAAAAAAAACATAGATGAAGCAAAGGCCCTGGAAGAATGGACTTTGAACCTGCCTGGAACAGTTCCATTATAGTGAATATAACAATAAGTAACAATCTTAGGCAACCATTCTGAAATAGTCTGTTTTGACATCAGTTGTTCCTCCTCCTTACCTTCACAAGAAGTGAACAGTTATTTCAAAGATCTAAAAAATGTAGTTCTGTCCAGATAGTACCTGAATTATCTGTGGACATCCAAGGTATGGAGTATCCTTTCTCACTCATTTTTGGGTACAGAAAAGAAAAAGGGGAGATGGATGGTTTGGCTTAAAGTAAACTCAAATACCACATTAGGCAAAACAAGATTTGTTCTCAAAGAGAGGTAGGGTTGACTTACCATAAGAGCTTGCAACTCAGATACTCTTCTTGCAGAGTTCATAGCAATCAGTAAAACTGTTTTCCATGTTAAGAATCTCAAGTCAGCAAAGTAGCTTTTTCAAATACAGCAAGTGTTAGCTTCACCAACACAAAATTTAAGATCCCAAGGAGGGGCCACCAGTTTTTTTTTGGAGGCCACTTATGCAAACCCCCTTCCAAAAACATTTTGACATGCAGCTGCATTGAAAGAGGAGGATTCATGAGCAGGAATGCTGAAAGTGCTGATAAATGAACCTTGACAAAAGAGTAAGAACGGCCATAAGAGAGTGACCAAAACAAATTTTGTAAAACCAGAGAACAACTAGCCCTAAATGGGTTCTGGTTATGTTGTTGGCACCAACTAGAAAACTTTTTCAATTTGGCAATATATGATTTTCTACTAGCAGGGTTTCTTGCCTCCATTAATACCTGCTGTATGCCCTCTGTAAAATGATCCCTAAAAGGAATTAGGACCCTATCATCCAAGCAGTCAATTGAAGTTGATTGCTGTCATGGTATGTCAAATACTCCTATTCTTGTGTGAGTAGATCCAGTCTGTGAAGAAGCTTGTGGTAATTTCCCCTGGCAATTTCCATAAGAAAAGAGATCTACTGTTGCATGGGCCAGAAGGGAGTCACCGCATTAATCATGGAGGATTCCTTCTGGATATTTAGAAGTACACTGGATATTAGTGTAAAGGGTGGAAAAGCATGCAGGTGTATTCCTGTTTAATGTAAGGAAAAGAAAAGGCATCTGTCTTGCAGGACTTCCTGCATGGAATCCATTCTGTTCTGGAGCAGAATCTTGCCAACTGATTGTTCAGAGAGGAGACAGAGGTCTACTTGAGGAACTCCCCCTGATCTAGTTTCCATTTGTGAGGTTCTGTCCTTGTCCTGTTCAGCTTGTCTGCCACACAATTTTGTTCTGACAGAATGTAGGATGCCTGTTGATTGACACTGGGCTATGAAGCTATACTCCCAAGCTTACATGGCTAGCATGCAAAGGGGTACGACCTAGTATCCCTTTGCTTTTTGATGTACCACATGACTGTGGTACTGTCTGCAACAACTTGAAGAGGTCCTGGGGACCAAAGATGATTCAGAGAGTTGAGTGACTTGATAAGAGCAAACATCTTTTTTAGATTTATGTGCCTGCATCTATCCTTATTGTCCACACATCTTGCCCTTTTATCCCTCCTAAAATTGCTCCCCAAGGAAACTCTGAGGTGTCTGTGGTGACTGATTTCTTCGGAACAGGGAGGGGAGAAGGGGAGACTTGGGTTTAGGGATATTTGTTGTCTCCAACAAGTGATTTATCTTCTGACAAACCCCAGCACTTTGATTTGAAAAGACAAAGGGTGTTGGAGATGGAAGCAAAGAGACTTCAGATACCACTATATTTTTCGTGTGAATTCTTGCCAGGGGTATCATGAGAATCACAGAAGCCAAGAGACCCAAAATCTTAAAGTATTCCCTTACAGTGACCAAAGACTGAGTGGAAAACCCTCGAAATAGATCTAGATATAGATCTATAATTTTTTTTTGTGGAAGAAACCATGATTGTTGACATCCCAGAAACACAATCGTGTGAGAAGGAGTCAAGAAAGACTTTAGAATTTTTTCTTGGAATCTCAACTTATGCAAGAGATCTTTCACCCAAATAAGAGATTCCTGACAAAGATAAGCAAGTTGTCAAAATAAAGAAAATTGTAGATACCCTGTAGCCTGAAATGAGAAATAACTGGAGCAAGACATTTTGGAACTTTCTTGGTGCAGTGGATAGTCCAAAGGGTAAGGCAGAGAACTGATAATGTGATTCACACACAAAAAAACTTAAACATCTGAAATCTGGAAGAATAGGGATATGATGAACATCTTTTAAATCAAGTGTTACCAGGAAAGGTGAATAAAGAAGAAAGGTAACAGATTGTGAAATCACAAGTTTGAATTTGGACACTATCACAAACAGGTTTAGGAAAGATAGATTCTAAAACTCGTCTTCAAGCATTTTCTTTCTTTAACACTAAAAGCATCCTTGAATGAAACACATTTCCCATCTGAGAAGGTAGAACTGGTTCTACCACTCCTTAGGAAAGCATGTGATGAAGGACAGGTGGAAATAAAATAGTCTGGTCTGGAGAATGAAGAATTACCCCCTGGAAAGGAGGAGTTTCTTCCCACTGCCATCTGTAACCTTAAAGAATGATCTTTAGAACCAATTTGTCTGAAACTGTTGCCAAAGAGAAAAGTGGAGACTCAGTCTTTCTGGAAGACAAAAGGGTGTGTCAGTTTGGGCAGGTGAAACAAAGTCATTTTGACTTATTGTACTGTCCTTGGTTTTGGGAGTTTCCAGAATTCTTTTTGGACCCCCCCTGCCATTTCTTTTCAAATGCCTGTTTACCTGTATTTTGTTAGGACTGTTTAACTGTTTATTTTGTTTCTTACCAAAACCTGGAAAATTTGGAAAAGGAAGGCTGAAAAATCTTAAAGATTCCCTGCTTCATCTTACCCCTTCCATCACACTTTTTGATCACCTCTGCAGCAAAGGGGCAAAGAACTAGATATCTAACAAATGAGAATTTAAACTTTAATTTTTAAGATTATCTGGAAGACTTTGAAAATGCAGCCATGCAAACCTCCTCAAAACAGTCTTAATGGTCATAGTCCTTGACGATATATAAACAGAGTCATAAACCCAATGTATACATTGAGTAGTGACTTGAGGTATAGAAAACATTATTTAAAACAGATTTTTCTTCACAAGAAGAAACTGCAGACAAAAAAACTCTCATTGTTTTATAATTAGTCAAGGCAAGCCTTAACGTATGAGCCTGACAATTAAAAATTCTGAAAATCAAAGTTGCAGAAGCATACACTTTTTTTTCCATACCAATCAATAATGATCATATCATTATCAGAAACAGTAGGATTGAAAGTAACTAAGTGTTTAGCAGCAGAAGGATTAACTAAAGCTATAGCTGCTGGATCAAGTTTGGAAAGACTGAATTAAAAACTTAAGACTGAGGAATATTATGCATCCTAAAAAACTAAAGACTGAGGAATTTTATACATCCTATCTGCCTTTTTAGTAGCAGCTGGCTGTTATGCAAATTGCAGGCAGTAGTACACATTCTCCAGAGCAAACAAAATTGGAGGAATGAGTGAAGGTTCTGCAAAATTCCTTCTGCAACAGCTCATAGCAGTTTGAAGGACTGAGAAATCCTGGTGTTCTCACACTGAAAAGGTTGGCACATTCTAGAAAATCTCAGAGAAAGAGAAACCCCTACATGGAGAATCAGAAACTGAAATTTTCTCTAAGTCTGAATCAAAAATCTGAGGACAAAACCATGGATCTGTCAATTCATCCTACTGTCCAGATTCAGAATCTTGAAGGGTCTGTATTAGAACACCGAACATTCAAAATGTCGAGTGTTCTAATATCGAACCCTACCAGTCGAAAATACTAAACATCAAACATTCAGAACAGCAAATTTCTTCCTAGGGAAAAAATTTGCTGTTCCAAAACACATACACACAACACAAGCACACCAAACAAACAGCAATCCACAGACATACACCTAAACTCTTACCCCTAACCCTACAATAAACTATACACACACCACTAACTATCCATATCCACTTACCTTAACCCAAACCCTAATCCTAAGGTCTGCCACTATCGCACACTCACCTCACCCGTGCCTAACCCTAACTCACCTACCCCACCCTAACCCTCATGTCCACACAATCGCACACTTACCTGACCCGAGCCCTAACCCTAACTCACCTAACCTGCTCTAACCCTCACATCCACACAATCGCACACATACCTAACCTGCTCCCTAACCCTAACTCACCAAACCCACCCTAACCCTCATGTCCACACAAATGCACACATACCTAACCCGCACCCTAACCATAACTAACCTAACCCGCACTCAATCGCAAACTTACCTGAACCCGACCCGTAACTTTCCACCAGAGCACTGAAAATACTGAAGAAACAGAAATGGACAACCAAATTCTTTCCCTAGGAAACATTTAGATTTTCTGTTTCTTTGATATTTTCAGCGTTCGCTGAAAACGGGTCGATGTTATAACACTTGACATTTTAAATGTTCGGTGTTCTAATATACACCCAATCTTGAATCTCTTCAGGAAAGGAAGCAGCCCTCTTTCTTTTATCAGAAACTTCCTTACAAGAAATATCTGTAACCTGAATTAAACCCTGAGCCAGACATAGTAAACTACTCCTGTTTAAGGAAATTTGAGGTGGAATATATATATATATATATATATATATATATATATATATATATATATATACTTAGTTTTCTGCTTCTTTGTGACAGGAAAATAGTGGAAACAGTGTTATTAGTGATAGCAGCAGCTTTCCTATGGATGGGCATAACATTTTGGCAAACCTCTCTCAGGACCGACAAGAGTGGCTCTTGCTTGCTCAACGAGGGGACCTCAACAGCCACAGAGCACATGGTTAACCCCAGTCCACAGTAACCTGGTTAACTCCAGTCCATAGTGGCCGTAGGTGCTACACCAGAGGGATTTAGAATAAAGGATGAGTGGTCTGAGTTACAACAAATGGCTACAACAGAGTCACTCACTTGCAACTGAGGCAAATTGCTATCCTGCTGCTGTGGGGGCAAAGGCTATTTGTTTAACTTTTCTTTTTGTGGCTAGAAGGGGGACCAACAGTTTGTTCCATGGTCAATATAAGAATTCGGCCACTTTCCCTGGGCACAATAAGCAGCAAATGCCAGTAAAAATAAAAAAGTCTCTAAAAAAATCACTGTTTTCCCTAGACAGACACTTTAAAACACTACACCTGACCCACAAAGTAAAACAAACACACTTTCTCCACAGAAAAAAAATAATTTTCAGTTACTTTAAACAACTTTTAAACTGACAGAAAAGAAAGAGAGCATTTCTTTTTAAAAGTAAAGTACAGTCTTGTGATAATCCATTAAAGATCAAGATCAAAGTTCTGACTCGCCTAACAAAGTCAGAAGCCCTTCAACTTGAATGGTAGAGCCTGTTAGCCAATCTTCAAATCTATTTCGCAAGAAAAACAAACAAAAAAAAATAAAATTTTTGCCCAGTGTTAATTGCGTCATCACACCGGGTAATGCGAAAATGTAATTTTGTGTCACGCTACAGTTAGAAGTAATTTGACACTGCTGAGCAGCATAGTACTTGGAAAACAATTAAAAGTCACAAGGAAAACACCCCAACAAAAGTAATATTTAATGAATAATGTGATTATTTGTTAAATATTTTTATTACCGTTATCGGGGGGCAAAAGACTTCTGGACTGCAAAACATCATCGGAATTCCTTACCCTTCATAGGTGAGAGCCTGGGAAGGTATAATCATGAACATATCTGAACAACTTCTACAAAAGTCTTAATTTCACATAAATGTATTGTTTTATGTGAAAATAAAATCTAAGTAGCTGCTGCACACAAATGACTGTTCATGAGGAGAAACAGAATGCAGATGTATCATTCCATTTCGTGCCTTTGAACATGATGTTTAAAACACAAACTCCTAGCTTTAAAATAACTCTCTGGAAGAGAAAAGTATAAATAAGCAAAATTATTGCATGGAAGTTTATTCCCCTGAAAGGGAAATTATCTGTCCAGCAAAGGAACAGCACAAGCTTACCATTGATTCTTGAAAGTCTCAGAGCAGTGTACTCTTAAGCTTCATGCACAAACTTGTCTTTCAGTCAGCTACTTTTCAGCTGCCTGACAGTTTGGGTGCATGGAAGGTCTGCCAAATCTTTGAAAGATAGCTGGCTGTTCTATTATTTTGCCAGATATAACCCATATAGCTAAGGCTACTACAGCAGTGACCAATATGATGAGCATCCTGTTTTAAATTGTGTTTCCTTTCCATTCTGACTTAGGTTACACACAAGAACATTCTCTTTCATGTTCTGGCTTACCCTATGCAGAGGATTGCTTCACTAGGCAATTGTTTCTGTCTGCTGGCTCTTGGGTGATCAGTGTATAAGTGGGGAGGAATTGGGTGCTGATCTCTAAAGAAAGGGGAAGGCCTGAAGTGCAGGATTATAAATGAAGACAAACACAAGGTATCCAATACTGGAAAATGTAATGCCCTTCATATAACCTGTTCCAAACAACGTGTAGAAAAATAACTGTGTTTCTGCAAATCCTAAACAAGGTCACTAATTACATAATATATATATAATATTTGCTCATGCTTAAATGAAATGCTAAGTTGTTTATTTATTTATTTTTTTTTTTTTAGAGTATATGCAAAATGCAGCTACTATTAAGTACTGGGTTGATGAAAGTGCAGACTGTTATTAAAGGAACACTAAATGTGGAAAAAGGTTTCATTTCATTGTATCTTGATAAAATGTGCACTACCACCAATGCACCAGAATCACACTTAATGTTTGTTGTTATAGTTTTACTTTTTATACCCTATAATTGCCATCATGGGGACTGTAATACAAAATAATTCTGTGCTGCGGTAGCGTTGTCGCCTCACAGTAAGACGTTGTCCGGTTCGATTCTCAGCTAGAGCGTCTTCTGTGTGGAGACATGAGAGAATGGGCGTACCTTCATTGAAGGTTCTGTGTCAGGGCTGGTAAAAATCAACTACCAATCATTAGCGGACCGGAGTTCCGCTGTGGCGACCCCTAACCGGGAAAAGCCGAAAGACACAACTGTTGTCTTCCCAGAAAGCAGTGTGGGTTATCACTCTAAGACCCATCCCAGACATGTAAAGTTGCATTTATCAACAGTTGGCACTTCAAAGAGCTAGAAGGACAAATAGTTCCCTCTAGTTTTAATAGAATACTCACTTATGTAGTACAACTCAACTCATTTCATTATGTAAATATTTCTTCAATAACTAATTTATTTGGGAAAAAGTTTCCCTTTAGTTATTTATAGCATTTCCCTGTCCCCGGCAAGACACATTTTCAGGATGTAAATTTGTGGATGCTGATCAAAAGTATAACTACAGAATCTCTGTGGTCTAGCCTAGTTCATGCAGCTTGACATATTCTTTTTTTGAAATGATTTAAATTGCAAAAATCAATGACACCTTCATGGTCTGTGGCAGTAAAACAAATTAATGAAAACATCAAAACATAGTGAAGAGCTTCGGTGTGCTAAACAATATGTATGTAATTGCAGCAACCCAAAGAAGGTGCTTCAATCAAAAACAGCTGTATTGAAGAATATTCAATTATTACATCAATACTGATAAAGGTACCAATAAAACTTTTCTGATATTATATGTATCAAATTAACCATGGGATAAGGTTTCTACGCTCCACTTTGTGTGATGTCCCTGTAATTTTAACCCTAGAAACTAAACCATACTTTATCATTTTCATTGTATACATACAATGATTACATCATTACTGACTATATATATATATATATATATATATAATGATGTCAATTTGGTTCACACTTTTTGTCTCACTGTGGACCATTTCAAAAGGTGGGCAAACGCAGGTTAAATGGATCATTTTGGATCAGTCTTCTACCCTTGTTAACAAACATTAATAAGATAAATATAAATTAAAAAATTAATAAGTTAAGCAATAATCCCTTCTCATACACTTCGTTCAAATACCACCATCACTTTACCATGTAGATGTTACAAATAAAAGCATTCCTAATGACCAGTGATTTCAAGCTTTCATTATTAAGATGGTGCTCATTTATTATACAAACCACTCAAAGAACCTTAAATCTTATCATTAAGATCTCCTTCTTCCATATAGTTATGTGGATATGTGTAATCCAGGTATCAAGGGGTATGACATCTGCTAAATAATCTCCTGCAGCAAAGATTTGTTATATTGCAACAGGTAAGTTGACACCAAGGGTGCAATCCACTCATGGCAATTTTCCTTTGATCGTAAGTGCTCATAATATTCCTTACCTGGAAATCAGCAATGCTGCTACATGAAGACTACAAATAAATTTACTCAGCATTGCTGCCTAGCTGTGTACATTAGAAAATATGCTACATTTTACTTGTTAATCCTACAATTATTATTTTTAAAAAAAAATCAGTAAAGAAAACATTTGTGTTTTAAATTCTGGTTTTGGTCTTTATCCCACAACCACCAAGACTCAGTCTACTTTTTGGTCCATTCATTCTTCCTCCTGTTCCAGTGGTGTAAATACTGAATGCTAGCTTACAAGAACCGGAGATCCACTAAAGGTCTAAGGTTTCTTTTGTTTATGCTTATCACTTCTTCCCCTTACTGGCCAGTAAGCATGATGCAGTGTCCCCTAAGCTGAGACCCAATGCAATTGCATGGCTCTGTACATCAGCTGTTCTCAGCTGGAATGCGATGTACTCAAAGTCTGGCCTCATGCCTCATAGATTCATAGGTTCATACTAGGCTATCTTCCCTAGGGGATTTATAAGCCTAGCCAGCGTGTGTTTGGCTTTCACCACCCATTTTAAATGAATTTTGCTATGCCCTTTTTCGAGGTTAGTATACTGTGCCTCTGTCTAACAGTGACACAGAAGTGATACCCGGGGTAAACCTACGATCTCCCATCCACTCATCAAGATTCCTCTTGAAGAGAGTCAATGAGGGACTCTGCCTAACCTGGACTGGGATTTTATTCCAGAGTGAAGGGAGCCTCTGGGTTATGAATCTGTCCCTCCAGCATGTCCTATTTATTTCAGTGCTGAGGTTCAAGTCTCTCGAGCACGTAGCTCGATGGGATTTGGATTTTCTGAGGTGCAGCATGTCCATTAATTCCAGGTTGGACATGGCTTTATACGTCAGGCACAGATCGCCTCTGAACAGGCGGTATGCCACTGAGTAGAGCTGGAGTTTCTTTAACCGGGCAGCATATGGCATCTGTTTGAGCCCTTTGATCCTCTTGGTGAGGTACCTTTGGGGTCTTTCCAGTTGCTGCAGGTGTCTGGTAAGGTGCATCCCAAAAGGGGCATTGTACTCAATTATGGGCCTGATGAGGGATGAGTAATGGGGCACGGTGACCTCCCCTGATCTAGATGTGAATCTCTTCATGATTAGGTGGGCTATATAAAATGTTTTTCTAACCACTTTGGCCACATGGTTGTCAAATGAGAGATTGCTATCAACTTGGGTCCCCAGGTCCCTAATTACTTCTTCCGTACTTAATGGATTACCACCTATGTGGTAACTTGTGGGCACTTTGTTTTTGCCAAAGGGGATGACTATACACTTTTTGGCGTTTAGCTTGAGGCCATGGCTCTGGCACCATTTGTCTGTTTCTATGAGGCCCTTTTGTAGGATGCTTGTGTCGGCTGGAGAGTCGATTATGGCACCCAGTTTGCAGTCATCTGCGAACTTGGTCAGCCACAGTCCTTCTGTGTTAGCCTGTACCTCCGAGAAATATATACCAAACATGAGAGGTCCCAGGACTGAGCCTTGTGGGATGCCACTTGTCTCTGGTTTGGAGTCTGACATGGCTCCAGCAATTCTAACCATGTGGGTTCTGTCCTTGAGCCAGTTTGCAGCCCATCTAGTGACATAGGGGTTTATATTTAAGCTGGTGAGCTTATCTATAATGCCCGAGTGGGGTATTGTATCGAAGGCTTTTGCAAGGTCCAGGTAGGCTATGTGGACCACCTTCCCCTCGTCAATGGCCTTGGTGACTGTTTCAAAGAAATCAACCAGGTTTAAGAGGCAGGATCTGCCCTTAACAAAGCCAAACTGGGTAGGATCCAGTGTCTGTAGGTCCCCAATATCTTTATTTATGAGGTCCATGATGATCCTTTCCATAGCTTTGCAGACCAAGCTAGTCAGGCTTATGGGGCGATAGTTTCCAGGATCCGTTGAGGCACCACCTTTGTGGAGAGGGACCACTGTTGCTGTACGCCACTCTTTGGGTACATATCCTGTAGTAAGGCTGAGACTGAACAGTAGTTTTATGTTTGGGTTTAGTTCTTCTTGGAGTTCATGTAGGACGCAGCCCGGGACACCGTCTGGTCCCACTGATGCCGTGTTTTTTGCTTTGGAGAGGGCGGCTCTTACCTGAGCATCTGAGATGTCAGGGGGGCAGCACTCTGCTGGGATAGATATTTGCCCTTTTGATGGGGAGGGGGGGAGAAGTTTGCACTGAACCTGTCAGCTAGGATGTTAGCAATGTCTGTGGGTTCGGTGTATTTTTTGTCATTTTGGACTAATTCTGAGCATATCTGGGAATTCTCACCCAGATTCCTAACATAACTAAAGATAGCCTTGTGATTATCCTTAGTGTCCTGTGCAATTTTTCTCTCGAAGCTGGCCTTAGACGATTTCATGAGTGCCCATAGTTTTTTGCTAATACTGATCAGAGATGCCTTCCCTTTTTGGGATTTTGCTCTATCATGTAGTAGCTTCCTCCTTCTATTGTATAGTTTGTTTATGGCTGGGGTCCACCAGACAGGATGCCTAACTTTGGAGGATTGGGTCTTGGTTTTATTTGGGATTGCATGATCCATGCATTCCTGAAGGTGTTCATAGAATGCGTTTATAAAGGATTCTGCGGTCTGGGCCATATTTTCCACAGGCTCGGGGGCTTTGAAGGATTCCACCTCGGTTTTGAGGAGTGTGAAATTTGCTTTAGAGAAGTTTTTCACTGTGGTTTTCTGGGCAGGGGCTGGGGTCGGGATGTGAATATCTAGTGAAATTAGTTTATGGTCTGATCTTACCAGTGAGGGATACACTTCTGGTCTGGGGCATAGAGTCCCTATGTTGGTGATGATCAGGTCCAGTATGTTTTCCCCTCTTGTGGGAGTGGCAACAAGTTGTTCCATAGCATTTGAGTTTATAAATTCTAGGAACCTTCGGGCTAGGGTGTTGGAGCTAGAGTAATGCTCCCAGTCTATATTAGGGTAGTTGAAGTCACCCAATATAATGGTGTTTGGAGAGACCTTCATATTTTCCAGTGTTCTCAGGAAGGCCGAGTGGGGTTCCTGGGTTTGGGAGGGTGGTCTGTAGCAGGCTATAAACTGGAAGGCAGTTTTACCCACTGTTAGTTGCACATGGATAGTCTCTGATGCTTCATGCTGTGCCACCAACCTGGAGGTGTGGGTATCTTTGATGAATATCGATACTCCCCCTCCTTTTGTGGTTCAGTCCAAGTTTTGGGGCCGAAAAACATGGTATGAGGTATAACCTGGTAGTGCTGGGGTGCTCTCAGGAGCCTTGAACCAGGTTTCTGTTACTGCACAGATATCGATGTTCTTCATGCTAAGGAGAGTTTCGAGTGCGTGCATCTTGAGGTTTAGACTTCTGGTGTTGAGTAGCATTACTCTTAGTTTCTTATCCCTTGTGATACCTATGGAGGTGGGTTTGTCTTTTGAGCCTTGCCTAAAAACGGCACTATGGGGGTGGCAAGAGCCTTTGCCAATATCCGAAAGCCCAGGGATGACAGGTGCAAGCCGTCCCTAGCAAAGCATTGTGCCTTGTCGAGCATGTCATCCCAGGCAGACAGGCATTGGATCCCCTTTGAATGACACCAATACTTAAGCCAGTTGTTGAAATTGATCATCTTGTCTTCATATTGTGGCATAATTCTTGGTGAGGGTAAGATGCTACTCAAGGTCAGGGTCATACCGGCCTGGGCTACATGCTCAGAGAGCTCCTCTATGTCTCTTTTCATGCAGTCCAGGGAGGTACGTCTCAGATCATTCACACCAGCATGGACAATGACTGAGTCATATTTGTACTTGCCTTTGAGTGACCTGAGTGCTTGTGTTATGTGGCGGATCCTAGCGCCCGACAGGCAGCTCACCGTGACCTTCTCCTTGTTCAGCCTGGTGAGCGGGACGTCAGTGTGCCTGCCAACAGAGTCACCTATTACAAGTGTATCAGGTGTGTTGTTTAGCCTTAAGGGCTGTGACTGTTCGGCACACTGGCTTTGTGAACTATGTGTTGCACGTGTTTTGTTTTGGGGTAGCGGTTGCTTGGGTGTCTGCTTTGGAGGTCTCTGCTGCTTAGGCAGATTTTTATTTAGAGCCTCCGAGTATGTTTTTGTGTGTTTATGTGTTTGGTTTGCTGTTGTGGTAGGTCTATGTGAGACTGGAATTGTAGTGAGTGTGGTTTCCTTCTCCTCCTGACTGGTTACGCCAGTACTGAGTTGAGAGAGCTTAGCCTCCAGTTTGGCTATATGGTTGCATCTCTCACATGTGTTGGAATTTGTTGGGAGGAGGAGAGGGTTGTCTGTGTACATGAGGCAGTTGTAACATTGCCTCAAGATTCCCAGATTCACCAGCTGGACCGGAGAGGAGATTGACCACTGACCTTTGGACATGCTAGAATAGTATTGGGAATTCCTTTATAATTGAAAAAAAGGGCCAATGGGGAATAAAGTACTCAAGGGGAGTTTGTGAGGGTGTAGTGCTTTTAATTTTTTAGTGCTGATTTATATAATTGCTTTAGTGAGCAAGTGCCAGGCTTTAGAGTGGGAATAGGGTGTTTATTATGAGAACTAGATCAGTTCTAAGGGAAAAAGTGAAGACCAGACTTTGTGGAGCCGAGAATGGTTTAAACCCAATTAAGTGCCGCTGCCCGATGCTGCGCTATGCCCAAAATCGCACAAAGCCATGCTAAAGCGGGTTTTATACAGGGGGACTTGAAAGAGCTAGAAATTGGCCCAAAACGGACAATAGACTACCAGATTCTTGTGCTGGGAACACTCCTCCAGGGATAGATAGGCTGCTCTAAGCTCCCCACTGCCACTGGTGAACAAAGAAGCCTCCCTTTATCCAAGAAAGGAAATGGGCAACACAGGAACTTTCCAAAAGTCCAGAATACAGCAAAGCCTGTATTTGGACTACTCTAGGTCAGAAAAGATGGGAAACAATGATCATTTTTTTTTTTTTTGCAACAAACAGCAGAAAAATGCAATAAATATGTAACACAGGCTAGCGCACTTGAGTGTGTAGCCTCAACAGGTAAATGCAAAAAAAAAGGACAAACTTTAAATTACAAGCGCAAAAGCGCGCTAAAGCTGGCTTTAAAGCAGGGGGTTAGAAAGAGATAGGAAGTGGCCCAAAACGGCCAATAAGCTACAGGTCACTGGGCTGGAACCACTCCTCAAGGGACAGATAGGCTGCTCAGAGCTCCCCACTCTCACTGGTGAACAAAGAAGCTTCCTCCTATCCAAATAAGGATATGGGCAACACAGGAACTATGACACAGCCCAGAGATCAGCAATACCTGAAGACTGGACTATTCTAGTTCAGTAAAGGTGGGAAACAAGGATTTTTTTTTTACAAAGTAGCAGAAATTAGGTACAGAAACACAGTAAATGCTTTAATTCGGCTAGAGCACTTGAGTGAGTAGCCTACCAGTTAAACTAATCAAAAACAAACTTTAAAAGTACAAAAAAACTCATAAATACAGGCAGGAATGCAATGAAACAACATTGCAGAGCTTATTTAGTTAAAGAAACAGAGAAGTCTATATATACAGAAAAGCAGCTAAAACACACAAACACTTCAGATGCAGTGCAACCTAGAGCACTTGAGTTTTAGCAATATTAAGGCAATTACAGTTATACAAAAAAACAGGATACTTATATATCTCAGCTAACAGCTGCAGTCAACAACTCTTATCCACTCTGCTCAGTGTGTATAGACAGAAACCCTATCAAAGTTAGGGCTTAAATACCAGAAGAACAACTTTTTTTTTTACAAGAACACAAAAGAACCAGCTCCCACTCAGCAGACTATTAACACAATATAGCCAAGTTAAAGAGAGGCTTCAGCTAGAAACAATAGCCTACAGCCAGTAGAACTAGAGAAAACCACAAACAGATAAAGATTTGTAAAGATACAGAATGCTTTTAACTGCAGAGAAATCAGTTACTTGTGCAGATTAGTTAATAGCAATAAAATATACTCAAAGACTAAAAAGCAGAAAATAAAAGTGCTATATATTAATTGTTAAAAACAATAATCTGTATAAATAATCGAAAAAAAAACAGGATACTTATATATCTCAGCTAACAGCTGTGGTCAACAACTCTTATCCACTTTGCTCAATGTGTATAGACAGAAACCCTATCAAAGTTAGGGCTTAAATACCAGAAGAACAACTTTTTTTTTTACAAGAACACAAAAGAACCAGCCCTCACTCAGCAGACTATTAACACAATATAGCCACGTTAAAGAGAGGCTTCAGCTAGAAACAATAGCCTACAGCCAGTAGCACTAGAGAAAGCCACAAACAGATAAAGATTTGTAAAGATACAGAATGCTTTTAACTGCAGACAAATCAGTTACTTGTGCAGATTAGTTAATAGCAGTAAAATACACTTGAAGTCTAAAAAGCAGACAATAAAAGTGCTATGTATTAATTGTTAAAAACAATAATCTGTATAAATAATCAAAAAAACAGGATAATTATATATCTCAGCTAACAGCTGCAGTCAACAACTCTTATCCACTCTGCTCAGTGTGTATAGACAGAAACCCTATCAAAGTTAGGGCTTAAATACCAGAAGAACAACTTTTTTTTACAAGATCACAAAAGAACCAGCCCCCACTCAGCAGACTATTAACACAATATAGCCAAGCTAAAGAGAGGCTTCAGCTAGAAACAATGGCCTACAGCCAGTAGAACTAGAGAAAGCCACAAACAGATAAAGATTTGTAAATATACAGAATGCTTTTAACTGCAGACAAATCAGTTACTTGTGCAGATTAGTTAGCAATAAAATACATATGAAGACTAAAAAGCAGACAATAAAAGTGCTATATATTAATTGTTAAAAACAATAATCTGTATAAATAATCGAAAAAACAGGATAATTATATATCTCAGCTAACAGCTGCAGTCAACAACTCTTATCCACTCTGCTCAGTGTGTATAGACAGAAACCCTATCAAAGTTAGGGCTTAAATACCAGAAGAACAACTTTTTTTTTTATAAGAACACAAAAGAACCAGCCCCCACTCAGCAGACTATTAACACAATATAGCCAAGTTAAAGAGAGGCTTCAGCTAGAAACAATAGCCTACAGCCAGTAGCACTAGAGAAAGCCACAAACAGATAAAAATTTGTAAAGATACAGAATGCTTTTAACTGCAGACAAACCAGTTACTTGTGCAGATTAGTTAATAGCAATAAAATACACTCAAAGACTAAAAAGCAGACAATAAAAGTGCTATATATTAATTGTTAAAAACAATAATCTGTATAAATAATCGAAAAAAAACAGGATACTTATATATCTCAGCTAACAGCTGCGGTCAACAACTCTTATCCACTCTGCTCAGACTGCCAGTAACATGCCTGGTGGACACATCTGACATCTTTCCAAAGAGGTGGGGAATAGTCAGATTCTGCTTCTCCCTCTTGTTCCTTTCCAGCAGAAGGATCTGTACCAACCCCATTTTCAGGGATAGAAGTGAGTCTGATCCTCCTAACCACCATTCTTCACCCTACCACCAGGATCTCTACCAACCTCACCCCTAAGGATGAGGCGGTAAGAGAGATTCTGCTCCTCACTCCAATTTCTTTCCAGCAGAAGGATCTGAACCAGCCCCACTCCCAGAGATGGAAGTGAGCCAGAATATGTTTTTTACTCCCATTCCTCTTCAGCTGCAGGATATGTGCCAACTCCTCCACCAAGGGTGGGGTGGTAAGCCAGATTCTGCTCCTCACTGTCATTTCTCTACAGCAGCATGATCTGAACCAGTCCTCTTTCCTCTACTGATACAGGATATGTACTAAAACCCACCACCAAGGATGGAGTGGTGAGATAAATTCTGCTTTATGCTCCCACATCTACCCAGCAGCAGGAGATGTACCAACCCCACCACCAGGGATTGGGGAGTGAGCAAGATTTTACTTCTAAGACCTTTCTTTCCTATTTGACTTATCCACTGCCTGAGCAACTGATTAAGCTGCAGTCATTTGGGGCACAGTAAGGACTGCATTCCTTTAAGGTATGGAGTTGCCTGGTTGCTGTCACTGAAGTTTATTACTCTTCTAGCATCTCAGCCCATTTGACCTTCAAAGGAACATTTTTAATCCTGTGTTAGGCTGCCTGGCTCTGCATTCTGCAAGAGTCATTATACCGAGACACCCATATGTGCAGTCTAGAAAGGAAGCTGCATTTGAATACTTGACTGTTAGTTACAGAAAAAAAGCATTTAGCTTTGTACTGTTGCAGTACATTTTCTTGAAGTGGATGATATATCCAAAATAAATATAGAATACTTTGAATATTTTAAGTGAAAACATCACATTTTAATCATTTTATTATGAAATACTTATTTTGTTTGTTTACTAAAATGTAAACTAGCCCTCTCACCATTCTCAGTCATGACCTTGGCCCAAAGACATAGATAGCTATACAAAAACATTGCATAAAGCAAAATCAGCAGTTCTAGAAATTATACAGACATTTACATCAGAATTATCGTAAAGGTTTTTAGCTTATAACTTTCTGCTACAAAGCAGTATTTGATATTATTCTAATGTACTTTAACCGAAAAAAACCCCCCAGATTAAATCAGTTTATGATCACCTATAACTCATATAACTTATAGAACTTTTGAAAAAACAAACTCAGCAAGGCTTTTTGGCTTGCTGAATATTTTATTGATAGTTTCTTTGCCAGTACATATACAATCAGCAAAATGAGTTTTTAAACCTCTTTCCTAGTCAACACAGATATTTTTTCACTGTCTGAGATTAACAAACCACTTTTTTAATATAGGTTAAATATCACACACCTCTAGGCTATTACAAAAGTTGTGTTGTATACCCACATACATGCGATTCTCCCATATTGTAAGCTCCAGAGACTTTCATAGTGAGAAAGTTAGTTTCACAGAATATACAAACATGGGCTCATTATTGCTAAAGGATTAAACTTCTCAAGTCAGAGGGCAAAAATGAATACTGCCTTTTACAGAAACTCAATTCTTGCTTGCAAAATGGGGGAAAAAAAAGTACTGTATGCCTGGAGCAGGTTTCAAGAAATCACAACCTGTTTGTCTGTTTATTGGACAGGGTAATTTAGATGTATTATGCTTATTTGCCTCTGCAGCTACTTCACATTATATGAAGAATGCGTAATAAGAGTTTTAACATAATATATGGCTGTTGTCCCTGGAGCTTCAAAGTGTTTTGTTTTACCCTAAAACTTGACAAGACATATGGACCACTGCAGATAAAGCATTCTTTGCCCCTGCATGTTTATGGCTAAAAGAAATGTAACACGATTCCATCTGTTATTAGCAGACTGAAAAATGGGTTTAAGCGATATCTGCGGTCATTGTACATGCATTCTTTCTTGTGACTAGTCAACTGAAGCAAATGGGTTCTTTCAGCCAAGGTATGAAGAGTCAAAATAATACATCTTGCCCTCAAGGACTGCATTTTAGTACCTGATTCCTTCGATTGGTGTGAGAGAGGGCAGACTATTGATTCCATGGAAAAAAGCAAAAAAGCTCAACTGAGAAAACAGCAGAGTCCCCTCTGAACAGATTACTTTAACTCCATGTTTGCTACTGTTCCAGGAAAGCCAATAAGTCTTAAATTTATTTTGAGCAAGCTGTTCTCTATTCCTTCTAACCTTGACAAAAGAAGCTGTTGCTTGTGCAATGCTGCATTTATCGCCCCCTCCAGGATTAGAGCCTTTGGAGAGACAGGTTTAATATCTATCTCATTGTTTTTAATAGCTTTTCTGTGCTTTCAGTTTGAGATGCAATGACAGCACAGCTCGAGGACAGCTCTGTGAAGTGTTATGGAAGAGTTTCACTTGAGCTAGAAACTCTGTTAGATGGGCTTGTTTTCATAATGAGCCTTTGATCTGAAGGGAATTTAAGCCCCCCCCCTCTCCTCTCTTATTTGTTCAAGAGCTTCTTGTTCTGACCATCTGAAGAGTTGATAGTTTCATGGGACTGGAAGCATTTTAATTCCGAGTTTTGGAGAAACACATTTTTCCGGAGTTAATCTTTAACCCAATTTCATACTAAAGGAGTAATAATCATTGTCAAAAAAATAAACTCAAGATTATTTCAAATGAATTTATTTTACTATGCAGTACAGTTTCAAATAAACATACATAGCTGTATCTTTGCTCAGCACTGCCATCCTCAAACTCAGAATCCGAAGGAAAACAAGTATTCATTACTTTTGTAATTTTTCATTAGAGAGCTGCATCTTTAGCAAAAACTTCTTAGCCTTCATTGTACAACCTGTTTTATTTTTCTGCCAATAACTTAACCATGTATTATTATTACTGGTAAATTATTAATTGTATTACTCTCCCTCTCTCTCTCTCTCTCTATATATATATATATATATATATATATATACATATATCTCAGAAATGTAGCTTTCCCTCTGTACATTATGGGAAAATATAAGCTATTGCTCCACAGAGACAAATATCACATCCAGGTAGAAGTATAAACTGAATTCTCCTTTGCTTTGCTTGTTTATATCCAGCAGTCCAGGACTGTGGTCTCCAAATGTGGCTGTACATAATGCGTATGTTTGAAATGTAGCAGCCTGTCATGAATCATGAATCCTTAGGTACAATCTCATGAAGTGAACAGACATGTGCATCCACTTTAGGAGGAGACTGCATCATCTGAAAGCACTAACCATTCCAACACAAGTTACAAAGCAGTAATATTAATAGATGCATAATGGATGCAGGTCATGCAGGTGTGATTTATAAGCAGCTGTATGCTTATTTACATGACTTTAAACTTGATAGTGGATCATATTTCATCTGGTGATCCTTGCAATTACTCTGCAAATAGTAAAAAAACAATGTCCCTCCTGTATAAAAGCTCCCACCCACCATGCACACTACAGTCATGTAGTAGGTAATATAAAATATAGTCAAGGCATCGAGCTCACTCACCCAATCAATTGTATAACAAGTAAAATGAAATGCAGTTAAGGTTTCTAGTGCACCAATCCAGCAATCTCTGCACCGCTATAGTTCTTATGGAAATAAAACAGTCCCTGGTGAATAGAGTACCCTTCCACAATGAGCTTTGCAGTCACATTAAACTGTATGTAGTTCATAGTATATGCAGTCCTGTCTGAGTATCCTGGCATATTGACCTTTGTGTTTGCACACTGCAAACAAATAATTGTTTGTGCAACATTCATGACTTTTGTTGTCATGCACAAAACAATATGATTGCTGATATGCTGGAGCCAGGTAGGAAGCCAATAAGAATCAATTAATTAATTAAAGCATAATTCTTTACTCTGTGTCATGAATATTTTTTCAGGTAAAACAGTCAGTCAAAATCATTCTTTATGATAGGCAGTCACTAACATTTTTTTTCTTATGGCGTAATGGTTAAGGTGCTTATCTTAGAAACGCAAGGTGCAGGGTTTGATTCTCACATGGGATAATTGGCTAGGCTTAAAATGGCCCATAAGGGCAGTTAGCCTAGTACTAACCTATGAACCTATGTAGAAATGCTGGATAACAGCAACAGTGCTGATAAATATATACAAAGTTTCTGCAGGTGTATTTTGATTCTGCTGAATAATATCAACTGAAGCAGTCTTAGTATGAATAGTATGAATAGTTAACCTGACGTCTGTACTTTGGCTCGAGTGTCTGTTCTGCAGTCTAAAAGCTAACTTCCTTTTTGGAATGTTGGATATTTAATATTTTCTGTATGTCAATCCAAATTGACTGCATCTGAAGTATATTTTCATAATACCAAACACCCTGTTACACACCTATTTAGCCTTGGTTTCCCAAACCTTATCTTGCTTTCCATTGCAAGTGCATCTTTCACTTGAGAAAGGAACATTCTGTATTTCTGCACATCTCATGCTTTATATTTCCTTTCTAATGAATTTTCTTTCCTTGAAACTTAATGCATACATGAAAACACAAGTCTGACTCTGTATTGTCAGGCCTATTATTCTACCTTAAGGTACTATAGTGAATTCAGTAAGAATACTCTCACTCTAGCACTCACTACTGCTAACCATATAACAGAACTTCCATTTTCTCAGCTTTTCCATTATCTTTTGTTTAGTCTTGTTCCACATATCCTTAGCTGCAACACTGGAATCATTTTTAAAAATCAACTGCCAATCATTAGCGGACCGGAGTTCCGCTGTGGCGACCCCTAACGGGGAAAAGCCGAAAGACACAATAACAACTCCTAAATACTTCATTTTATCATGTCCCCATAAGTATGGATATTGCTGAACCAATTTGTATGTGGGGGCATAATTTACCACTATAGCCTTTGTTTTAGCTTCATTAGTTTTGTATCCTGAAAAGAACTGCGGTGGTGGTGCTGCGGTAGCATTGTCGCCTCACAGTACGACGTTGTCCTGTTCGATTCTCAGCTAGAGTGTCTTCTGTGTGGAGACATGAGTGAATGGGCGTACCTTCATTGAAGGTTGTGCGTCAGAGCTGGCAACTCGGCATGTAAAAATCTACTGCCAATCATTAGCGGACCCAAGTTCTGCTGTGGCGACCCCTAACCGGGAAAAGCCGAAAGACACAGCAGCAGTTTTGTATCCTGAAAAGATTTGAAACTGTCTCAATATGTTCTACAGCATTGTAATGGTCTTGCTGGTTTTATCAGGTATAAAATAAGGTAATCTGCAAAGAGAGCCAGCTTTTCTTGACTACCATACCAATTATATCCTTGAATTTTTGAGCCCCTTATTTTCTTTGCCAATGGTTCTAAATATAATGCAAATATCAAAGGGGAGAGAGGACACCCCTGCCTGGTTCCTCTGTTCCAGCAGAGATTATCAGAGAGGACCCCAACCACTTTAATTTTCACCTCTAGTCTCATATATCCTCCTAATCATCTTACAATTTTATCAGGGAATACAAATGCTTCCATTGCTATGTTCATAAAGTTACAGCTTACTCTGTCAAATGCTTTCTCTGCATCAAGACCTGCCAACAGTGGTATTTTCTTACACTCTGCTTCCTTCTGGATCATCAGTGTTCTGTTAAGTTGTCAAATGTTTGCTTCCCTCAACAAAACCACACACTGATCCTTATTAATCAAGTTTGGTATTACGTTTGACATTTTTCTAGCCATTATAGACATAAACACTTTATAATCATGGTTTACTATTGAAATGGGAACACAGTTCCATGCAAGTATGGAGTGGTGCAATGGCCAAATTACCAACCAAACCAAACAAAAAAGACAGCCAGCACCATTCTTCTGCTTTTTAATCAACTTAATTCATAACTGTCTCATGTAAAAGCACATCCTGCATACCGGTTTCGGCTGTAAGCCTTCATCAGTGCACTGATGAAGGCTTACAGCTGAAACCGGTATGCAGGATGTGCTTTTAAATGAAATAGTTATGAATTAAACGGATTTAAAATGCTGAAGAATGGTGCTGGCTGTTTTTTGTTTAGTTACTATTGAAATGGGCCTATATGAAGCTGCTAGATTTTTACCATCTTTAGGTATTACAACTACCACTGCTTTCTTCCAGGATGGTGGTACTTCTCCTCCTCCTCTTAAAATACTGCTAAACAGATCCTTCCAGATCTTTATAATTTTTTTCCTCCTAGCTTCCAGACTTCTACAGGAATACCATCTAATCCTGGATACTTTCCTGTTGATTGGTCATACATCACCATTTTTATCTCATCTCCTCCTATCCTGACTGTTAGTAATTGAGCCTCCTTTACCTCTAACCATGGTGTATTTAATTCTTCCATAAACATTTCCATTTGTACCCTTTCTTGATTTCCATATTTTTCTTCTTTATGTAGACTTTCATAGAACTTTTGAAATATTTATAGCACTTCTACAGGATTCCTTGTTATCTTCCTTGTTATAGGCTCCCTGAGTTTGGTGATGGCCCTTTCCACTTTCTGTTGCCCGAGTCATTGTACTAAAAGTTTTTGTGCTCTAGAGTTATAATCAAAAAAACAATTGCTTAACAGTAATATTTCTAAACTCATGCATATTACTGAAGTAATCCCTTATTTTCTGTTTAGCATTCTGCAGTTGCTCCTGTTCTTGTTCTGTGAGATTTACCCTATTTTGCAGTACTTTAACATTTGTCAGTCCATCTAAATAATTCTTGTTACTTCTTAACCATATCCCCTTTCTTTTATTTCTACCCTATTTTAAACTCCACTTTAACTTTATCCTACTCTATAGCTATATTTTCAGAAGAAATTTCTAATTTCTCTAATAGCGCCTGAATAATTTCCACTACCCATGCCTTAAATTCCTTTCTTTTCAATAGATAGGTGGGAAAGTGCCAGTGTCTCATTTTTATTTCATTACCCTGTGGTTTTATTTTAGTTGTTATTGGCACATGATCTGAAATAGTTATTGTGTGTGTATCAAGACCTTCAATTAAATGCATATGTTCCTATGAAATGTAAATTCTGTCTAGCCTAGTCCAGTTTTTGTATCTTGGGGAATAAAATGTAAATTCCCAATGAACTCCTAGTACTGAATTCACATCTTCCATGCCAAATATTTTTCATAAATTCCTTTAAAAATCTACCCTCCCTTGTTATATTTTCCCTTCTCGGTCCCCTGAAACATCTTCACTATTGCAAATCAAATTTCAGTCCCCACCTTTAAGTAATAGCTGATGTTTTCTCCCAGAATTTTCTTAAGCTTCATTATAGCAGTTTTAAGTGGAATATAAATACATGCCAGTGTAATCCTCCTCCATTTCCAGCAGACCCTTAGTACTACAAATCTACCATTATTGTTTTTTTTATCCTCTTCTATTACTATTGTAGCTCCTCTTGCAATTAATATAAGGACTCCTCTCTCCCTTTGCCCCAGGTATTCTGCAGAATAAACATTCTGAAAACCTTCCTTTATCAAATTCACATGTTGAGTTGTTTCCAAGTGTGTATCCTGTAGGATAGCTATTTGCACTCCAGATTTTTAAATATAGCTCACTACACTTTCTTTTTTGTAACTGTGAGACCATTAACATTTAAAAACATTATAGAAAGTATCACATTCTTAAAAAGATTATTCCCACATTTTATGTATAACAGCTTTTTTGTTAAATGCATACTGCATTGGCAGGTTAATCTTTTATACAGTTGTTTCTTATCATCTACATTTGAGCCTATGTCACATCTTATGGAACTTTTTGTTTTATTGAAAACCCTCAAACAAAAATACACACACAACCCAATACCCCCTGAAACCTATTAACTTAATAATAATACACAAAACTATGTACATCTTCAAATACTGAAGTTTTACCCTCCAAATAGGAGCAAATGTTCTAAACTGACACCCCCCATGGACTTCAGCTAACCTAAAAGGAAGGTTATCCATGCTAAGACACATGGTATAGCCTGTAGTTCTATTAAGTGCTATCTGGTTTTGTCTTCCCTTTATAGCTCTCTCAGCTAAATAAGCACTTAAATGCTTTCAGAAAACATTTTCTCTAAGCCATGTATCTTTATCAGATTGTCTGCTAGAGACATGAGAACCAGACACAAATCCTGTAGAAGTGCTAGAAATATTTTTACTAGAAAAAAGTCTTATAATATTCAATATTCTTTTTCATTTACTTGCTTTTTCTTAAAATGTGTTACTAGATTAAGCTAATGGTCCTAACCCAGCCATTCCCCTATGCAAGAATGAGGAAAAGCACACCAATTTTTCTTTTGACATGCACTTTTAACCATATTTTTTTTATACTGCAGTGCCTACATTTCTTAAGACTGAAAAAAAATAGAGAAGAGGAAAAAAAAAGGAAAAAAGAGGCACACCTATGTACATTAGTATAACCATTACACTTATAAAGTTTAACATGCAAAGAAAATCATGCACTATTTAAATAGTGCTATTAAGAAAAATATTTGTTTTACTTAAAGTTAACTTCTTCCCTTCCTGATTATTTTTCTGAACATTAATGACATGAAGTAAGGTGTATGCTTCAGAGTCCTCTACAAGATCAACAAAGTCCAAAAAAGTCCAATATTCACAGATTTGTTCCGTCAAGTTTCAAAATATAATTATTGCTTTGTAAACCCACATTTGTCATTTTCCAAGTTACTGATTTTATTCTCCAAATGTTAATAGCATGAAGTAGGGCATATGCTTTAGAGTCCCCTACACGTTTAACAAAGTCCAAGAAAGTCCAATATTTCCAGATATCCTTGTTCTATTCCTTTTCATCTTTTTCTACCAAACCTTGTCTCTGCTTCATTTCCAATGTACACTTTATTCTTCTACTCAACTCTTATGCTTTTCCCCTTTCTCAAGCATTTTTTGTTAAACACTGGAAAAGGTTTCACTGGCACAGTCTCTCTGTGGTCTTTATTACCAGAAGAACAAGAAGCAGAATCTCCTTCTGTTTTACAGTTCACTTTTTGTTAGACAAACTTTTGTATAGCTTCCTTAGCATGTACTTTATCAAAAAATGGTATTGTTCTTCCAGGGAAAAGTATTTTGAAAATAGCAGGATACAGCAGCTTGAATCTCACACCTGTTTCTCAAAATTCCCCTGATTAATGGGATACATTTACGCCTCTTCTGCCTGGTGTACAATGAGTAGTCATTCTCCACAAACACTCTGCTATCTTCTAATTTTTGTATTTTGTCCTTCTGCTACAGTTTTGTCAGAATCAAGTGCTTCTGCTGGTAAGATTGCATCTTTACTATTAAAGGTCAAGGTTGCTTTCTTATAGCCAGGTTTGGAGCATACACACAATGTACCCTTTCAATTAAAATTCCTCCTGTTGAATACCAGTCCCGTTGCTTATTTGTGCTTTCATAAATTAATACAGTCTGTTCCTTCCAACTTCTCAGGAACAGCAGAAAATCACAAGTTTTCCTTACGTGCTCTGTGCTCTAATTTTATTATTTTTTTAAACATCTCTTCTTGTGAAGTCTCAAATTCAGCCAGCCTTTTCTTCTTTTCATCCTCTGAGTTTTGCTGTTTTATCACCTTATCTGAATATCTGTTTAAATCTTCTTCCATTTTTTCCATCCTTTTATTGTTTGAGTTAATATTCTCCATCAGTGTTTCATTTATTTTAATCAGGTCTGTGTGCAGTTTGCCTTATACTTTTTTCTAGGTTACTGGTAGTTATGTCTGGAGCTTGCAGTGCTTTTTGCTGAACAGCTACAGTACTTTTATTCCCAGTCAGTGTTTTTTTTTTTGTCTCCTTTTGCAGCTGATTTTCCTTCAGGTCTTTTGAATTTCTTTTTTACTGGCATCAAGGCAGTGTGCTTACTAGCCAGCTACTGAAGTTTACCCAGAAATTTAGGTCCACTGGCTTTCTCTGCTAAGTTTTTGTTTTCACATTGGGAGAGTTAGAGTTAAGCTGTTACTCAATATGCAGCCATCTCGGAAGTCCCTTAATGCAATCATGTTGAGGATAAGATGCCAACTTTTGTGAAAACGTTTTACATACCACTGAGACGTATTGCTATCTTTACTTGCTATTTCAACTTCTGTGAAATGACTTTTCAGCTACTATAAAATGTAACAACCAGTACATAATTCACCTAACGTCTACCTGGACCTGTTCTTGTACATTAAATTTATTTTCCATCCATGCTCTCCCTGGCTCTTTTCCATCCTAGTTTCTTCCTCTCTTTCTCTACCTCCTTTAACCACTGTACTATCATCATTACTACCTTATATTTATCTGTTGGCATATACTGTTACTATATTTAATTGTAACCTTCACTACTGATGTGTTCTATATATGTACATATGTATTTTGTATTAGTTTTGTAGGTACATTCAAGAAAGCCTATGTACATTTGCTTTTTGTTACCTATGCTGTAGAACTGTGAAGGTTTTCTCCCAGAGTCAGATCATTCCTGGTGAACAAATAAAATGTTGTTGTCTCTTTTGGCTTTTCCCGGTTAGGGGTCGCCACAGCGGAACTTGGGTCCGCTAATGATTGGCAGTAGATTTTTACGTGCCGAGTTGCCAGCCCTGATGCATAACCTTCAACGAAGGTACACCCATTCACACATGTCTCCACACAGAAGACGCTCTAGCTGAGAATCGAACAGGACAATGTCTTACTGTGAGGTGACAACGCTACCGCAGCACCACCACCGCAGTATCTGGTGAACAAATAAAATACGTACATAAATTTGTCACAAGTGTGATCCTGATTGCTGTCATTGCATTTGATTTGCCTCTTCTGTACTGTTACATTGTGCCTTGGCACCCAGGTCATGACTGAAACATATCTTCACCAGCCCACCAAGACAGTAAACACAGAATAATCGGGAAGGTCACTGGGTGGGGGTGCATTACACACCAGTAATTTCATTATTTATCTGTAAAATGTAATCATAGGAATTGCTGTGAGATGGCACTGAAGTCATATGGTCTTTTTTTTTAATAATTACTATGCAGTAACATTGATCACAGGGTAGTGGATTGGAAACGCTATCACTTGTGACCTCACAGTATGATAAACACAAGTTAAGGGCTGTCTCTAGGCCTATATGTACCTTAGCTTTGATATGCACTAATTTGGAAGGTCTGACTGCAAGCATATATGGGACTATAGTCTCACTAGCAGTAGGCACAGCCTGCTTGTAATTGCTGAGGAACTCCATAACACAAGGCCCACTGATATACATAAAGTTATGCATGTAGTCATCCTATTTCTGCATGAGACAAATTTTTATCAAAGTGAAACTTCTTTCAATGGTCATATCTAAAATAGCTCTCCCTTTCTTTTCCTTCCAGACTTTTGTGAAAGGCATAATGGAAGACAAAGAGGTGGGCTTTTTTTGGGAGTGGGGTTTGCAAAATGCTTGAAATGAGCTTCTTAAACAGTAGTAACCCTAGATACCTCCAATATTTTAATGTATTCAGCAAAGGAGACCTCCTCTATGGTTTACAGCACATATTGTACTTGCATAGGATAAGACTGCACTTCTGGCACTTCCCAAAATTAAAAAAAAAACACTGCTTAGTTTCTGGTATGTTCTTACTAACACTCCATTACAGAAATGCACATTCCTGTCCACAGACAAAAGGTGACAAAACTCATCCAGCCTGTCACAATTTTTTGGCCAGGATAATAACTACGGACTCTACTTGGCCTTTAGGTTATTCTTTTCATTTCCTTTCATTATACTGGATGTCCTTTACTGTCTTCTGCATAAATTCCCTCTCTTGCTAAGAAATAATAGGCAACAGCTGATGCTGTGTTCCACTCCTCTTAAAGAGCATACTATAGAATCTCTGCTAGGTTTTGGGGTTTAATACACCTTTAATAATCAGTTATGTTTCTTGTATGCCGTACAGCTAATTAAAGTGGCCATGTTTATAGACGACAATGTTATTTAACAGGCATATGTGCAGAAAAAACAACTAAAAGGTATAGCAGGCTAATATAACAGTCCTACAACTTCTGTTTCTCCGTTTGATGGATTGAGACAGCAGCTTCTACAATTTCTTAAAGTACTTTAAGACACTGTGTTAAGAAAATGGAACTTGAAAGATGTATGGAACTTTGAATTTTGACTAATTCTATTTAGTTAAAAACAACTGAAGTCAGATGTCTGTTTCAGCAACTCTAAATTGCAGTGCTATCAATAAATGTAGTATAAGTGTTTACCATGTATTAACCACTTCAAGTATGAATAATTTAAATGGGTGTGTACACCAGATCCCCTCAGAATAGCCCTTGACCATTTTAAATTCAGCATAGTTGTGTGTCATTAAAGCATTGGTCATCGAGCGGCTTTAGTTCAAAAATGTAATGCCACTGTGAGTTTCCCTGCAGTGTGTTGTTTTGTACCAGCCAGTGGTGCATTTTAGCCATTTTCTCCACTGTGGTATGAGTGTGTGTGTGTGTGTGTGTGTGTGTGTGTGTGTGTGTGTGTGTGTGTATAAAATTTAGGGCTGCAGAAGGGCTTGCCCCTGCAAGAAAAAAAATGTAGACATGATTCTGGCATTAAATTAAAATCATTGCTTTTAATAGAGCTCTCAGTTCTCAGCAGAGTAAATTATTACTGACTCCTGATTTCTAACCGAGACATGACTCACAATGATGACTGCTATTACTCCCAAAACAATGCGCCATGCCATATTACAGCCACTTCTCATTTACTCAGGTTTACATTAGGTATATTTATGTTAAGCAGCTGAGCCCCTGGGAACCAATGTGAGAAATTAATTTTTGAAACTGCTGTTATAGATTGTTCCCTCTGACTGAAGTACTGAAGGTATGCTACATTAATTTTGTACATTTAGCAGTTGCCTCAGCACCTACAAAGAAACACATCCAAATGGATAAGCCCAAAGCAGCATAATACAGAACATGGTATAAGTTGCCACTGTTATTTTATTTATCTATATATGTATCAAAAATACACTGTAAGCTTGAGATTATTTATTTTTTGTCACAGTAATTTATGAAGCCCTGATGGCCCCTACTTTCTGCATGCTAGTGATTGCACAAGGCTTTGCCCTTGTTATATACCAGACTCCTCATTTCAGTCTCATTATTGCCAGGTATGTTTAGAATTAGAACATTACTATCCTTAAATGGGTCTATAACATCTGAAAGAGTTAATCGTATTAGTAATGCAGCTTCTGGGAACCAAAATCTCATGCTACTGAGGAGAATTTAAACGGTTTCTGTTCAGGTTTATGATTACGAGATGAAATAATCAAAATTAAAAATCATGTAGAGTGAAATATGTTATCTATCATGCTAATAATAATATTTCTAAAATTAAATCAACCTCTTATTGCAGACGTATTTTAAAGAGATAAAAAATTACTCAAATATAGTGGTAGCTTATTTACAAAATAATTGATGTGTCACACCAAGATCATTCAGTATGAATGCCTTCAAAGTCTTTTATAAGCACTGTAAACCTTTCAGTTTATATATGTAAACATGAAATCACTAGTAAACTCAGCAGACTGTATACTTTTACCCAGCAGTGTGCACCTTGGCTGTAGAAGACTGTCACTGCTGATGTGATACCCTGACCGTAGGTGCAAAAATGGGAAAAAGCATTACGGATGGATGTAAACTATATATTTGTATCAAGAAACAAGTTTGGTAACATATAATGTAGCATTAAATCAAACACAAAATGTTTAATACTGCAATGCCAGAGTGACTTCTTTGCAAAAAACTCTGGACAAAGCCAAAATAATGGTGGGACATCTACCCCAAACAGGGACAATTTTTAAATGTTACTGTAATTAACTTAAAAATATAATGGCTCAATATGCTTTCCATCAAGCTAAACGTTATGAACAATAAGGAGCATGAATTTCTGAAGTCCAGCATTTCTGAATGACTGCACTCCTTAGTAATTTGCAAGAAAATCAAACATTTTACAATGGACAGGGTGCAACTGTTTGGCAAACTCATATGCATGTTTATAAAATCAGGAACGGGTGAAAGCTATGTGGGGCATGTATACTTTTAAGAGAAGCTTGGATGCTTCCAGTCTCTAGAAATCCATTTTACCTCCCTAAATGAAGGCTATGACAAAATACACTGGTATTGATAATGCAGAGTAATAGCCAGAGTCTGTCATGCTTTATTTACCCAGGTTATACAAGACATGCTTAGGTTTTCCTCTGTTGTATTACTTAGTTCTTTAATACTCATTCATATTCATAAACATCTGAGAGAATAATCTCAGTTGACTGCATAGGTATTGCAGATCCTAACCCCCACTACCTTGCAAAGCTATGCAGCTCAACTACTTGAAATCTAAATGAAGCGATCATGGATGGCACATGCAGTACCCCAGCCTATGCATATAACATGGAGGCTGCATGCAGTATCCCAGCCTGCTATGCACTCATCATGGATGGCACATACAGTATCCCAGCCTGCTATGCACTCACCATGAATGGCACATGCAGTACTCCAGCCTGCTATGCACTCATCATGGAGGGCACATGCAGTACCTCAGCCTGCTATGCACTCATCATGGAGGGCACATGCAGTAACCCAGCCTGCTATGCATTCATCATGGAGGGCACATGCAGTACACCAGCCTGCTATGCACTCATCATGGAAGGCACATGCAGTACCCCAGCCTGCTATGCACTCATCATGAAGGGCACATGCAGTACTCCAGCCTGCTATGCACTCATCATGGAGAAAACATGCAGTACCTCAGCATGCTATGCACTCTTCATGGATTGCATATAAAGTGCCCCACCCTATGATGCCCTCATCATGGAGAGCACATGCAGTACCTCACCCTGCTGCATTCATCAGCTTATACAGGGTATCAGTGGGCCCTACTTCTTAACACAAACAGCAGTATAATATGGTGAAAAACATACACCCATGCTGTGTATTATAATGTTTGGCAAAGTCCCTGTCTTGACTTTAGTGGGCTGGTGTAATAGCAGGCATATTGCCTTCCTGTACTGTGCTCCTTCAGTTGAAACCCACCTTTTGTTCAGTTACCTGTGTGCTGTTATAGTCGTAAGAAGAAAATTAGTTTTTATATTCATTCATAAAAATCACTTTTCTTGATGAATGTTGATATTTTATACATGTGCTCATGAGGCCGTGTCACTATCAATGTTTTTAAAAGACACATTTTTGTCTTTTTTGTATTAAGATTATCATTCTACAAAGGCATGGCTTGCCTTTAGGTGCTCTGGCAGTGGAATGGTGCTGTTACTTTGTATCACTCACAGTAAGACCAAGAATTCTAGGTAAAAGTCTGAAATCACTGATCAAATAGACTTGATTCATTGCCTTCCAATACCTTCCATCACACCAGGACCAGTATCATATTCATTTCTTACCCTGGTATCATAGCTAGTATTATACCTTGAGAAAGGAGAGACAGAAAAACAGATGTGGCTTAAAATTTGAATGCATCACTTGCACATATACTATAGGACTAAACTGATGCCTTGCGGACATGTGTTCTAAGAACTTGCAGGGTTAGAGTAGAGAGAGAGAGAGAGAGAGTGAAGGATTTCATAAATAAAGAAAACTAGATAATTAGAATAGATTTCAGCTGTGATGCATGTTTGGTAGAAGTCAATTTCTTAGCTTAGATATGTGGCAATGATGGAAGGGAATTGAAATAAAAGCAAACTAGATTACTACATGCGATACATAGAAACCGAATTGGAGCAGAAGTCAAGAAGAATTTGCCAAGATGTTTTGCCATTTGACCATTTTGCTTTATTAGATTATGTCTGTTCTATGCCATGAAAATTGAATCACTGTCAGATAAGGTGTGAAAATCCAGGAAACAGATATTGATAGGATACTGATTGTAAGGTATATCTTTGTCAGTTTAACTGCCTATTAACCAAAATGTTAATGTTAAGTAAAAGAAACCTGCCTTTTCCTGTATACTTATTACATGTCTGTCCCATAAACACCTGTTATAGGTCTGTCCCATGTACACTGTTTGTGTTCCCACTTCATCCATGGGAATAATGCCCTATGTGCACATCTTTGGTTTTCTCTTCTCTGTCTCCTCTTCCCCATCTGTAAAAATATAAATGCTTTCTCATATGGTCAGTAAGCTGTCTTACACTAGCTTCAAAACTTTTATTTAATGTTCGATGAGCAATGACATTTTTACTACTCTTCAAACAGTACTTACTGAATCCTGGATAGTCAAAGGAAAAAAAAAACAGTCAAAATCCAGTCAGGAAGTGATATGCCATCCCGCTAGAGTGTTTGTGTGCTATAGAGCTGAAGGTTTAAGATTGGTCCAAAGGCAGGGAAAGAAATATTAGGGTACGAGAGGATCATTTGATTACCCAACCTTTCATTCTTATCTCAGGTATGGATAACTGACAGAGAACATCAATGATGATGCAATTGAATGAAATAACTTTGCCGTCTTGCAATAACATCAGTTTTGCTACAACTTGGATTTGATAATAATTTAAGAGGATGTGTGTTGCAGCAAACCCTTGCAACATCCTTTAGAAGGGATTTTTTACTTTTTTTTTTTTTTTTTTTTGTAGTGTTAACTCAAGTTACTCTAAAGACCACTGACTTGTACCATCAACTAAATCCACAATTGCTCTGGCAGCATCTGGAATAGGATTTCAGTGTCATCATCTGTGGCACAGTAAGCACTGATGTAGTTGGTTTTGTATTAAGCATTGTTAATTGTTTAAGAAGCTGCACAGTATTTATTCTGAGGTACAAATGCAGACATTTAACTTTCACTTGAGTCTGAAAACACTAACACTCTCATCTGTTTTCTTTTTCTCTCTTTCTTTCCTGGTAGAGTGTTACCACATTTTAGCAGTGGTCAGATGGCCATATTCCTGTTATATATATTTCGGCATTGTTGGCCTGTACTCGGCCCACATTGATCTGTATATGCAGTTCCAGACTCAAAAGGAGAAGGACATAAATGCAGCATCCATCAGTATATCTGTGCTGTCTCCCAGCATGAAAATATTAACTTCTACACTATTACACTCTTAAATATTTGAATTTTTACCTCAAAAAACTGAAAGCAAGTTGGCAGCCAAGAACAAATGAAAAACAGTACAACACAATCATGTGTTAACAAATTAATGTTGTGAATTTCTAAATCCGATGGATGGGAAAATGTTCATCAAAACAAATAGCAGCTTCTAAAATATTTATTCTTTTTTAGTAAGCTTTCATACCAAGTTTAATGAATTTAAAGTACTTCAGTGGCTTATATCTGTTATTTTAGTTCTGCACACTGATAAAAAATATTCTCATTCATTTTAGAGGCATTGCATTCCTTTTTCACATCTTTGAGAGATTGTGTCTCTGTGACCATTAGACTAGTCATCACATGGACATAAGTTAACATACACAAATCAGAAGTCTGGTTTGTCTACGTGTTCGACCTTTGTTTACACTAATATGTCTGCTCTTTTCTCTCCCTTATTCCACTTCATTTTCCACCCGTCTTAGACACTGCCGAACTCCAGATATGATCTGCATTCAGCCAGTCCCTCCAGCAGCACATTTCAGAGCCTTATCATTACTACTGTGAAATAATATTTCTTTATGTGTGACTGAATCTAATTATTTACATTTGCTTTCTTTGCCTCTCCAGCTCTCTCTTTCACTATAGCTTTAACTGTACATACCCATCAATAGCGTGCAATGGTCACATCATGTCTACTTTTCTGTTCCTCTTTTTGCCTGTATACATATGTACTACTTATAATCTCTCCCCAAATCCCTTCCTTACAATTTTTTCACTAGCTTGCTGTCTGCTGCATACTTTCTAGCAGTCTAGGCTTTCCATTTTGTGTACGTCCTACAAAACTGGACCCAGTCCAAATGGCATCTGACTATGGCTCTGTATAACTTTAGTTTTTAGTGTCCCTTGAGGTCACTATGTATCCATCATCATCTTTGCCTGGAGCCTCAGCATTTGTGCATTGCTCTGTGTGATTCAGTCTCGGAGCGATTTTTTAACTCCCAGGTCATTTTCCTGCTGTGTAATTTTGAGAGTCGCTCCCATCCTTTGCCCTTCCACTCCTCTACTTATTTTTCATTGAACTGACACTGGTACGTGCTGTCTCATGCTGCAAATTTCCATACGTCTCTACTGAGATTGGTTCCACTGCTGAGACCACTGCCCTGGAACGGTACATGTGTGAATAGTTTGTGCTGGGAACAGTACCCCAGTACTGCTACTATGTGTGAATATTTTGTGCTGGGAACACTACCCCAGTACTGCTACCATGTGTGAATAGTTTGTGCTGGGAACACTACCCCAGTACTGGTACAATGTGTGAATATTTTGTGCTGGGAACACTACCCCAGTACTGGTACCATGTGTGAATATTTTCTGCTGGGAACACTATCCCAGTACTGGTACCATGTGTGAATATTTTGTGCTGGGAACACTACCCCAGTACTGGTACCATGTGTGAATAGTTTGTGCTGGAACAGTAACCCAGTACTGCTACCACATGTGACTAGTTTGTGCTGGTAACACTATCCCAGTACTGGTACCGTGTGAATAGTTTGTGCTGGAAACACTACCCCAGTACTGGTATCATAGTTTCATAGATTCATAGATTCATAGATTAGTACTAGGCTGACTGCTCTTGCGAGCCATTTTAAGCCTAGCTAATTATCCCTTGAGAGACTCAAACCCTGAACCTTGTGTTTGTAAGGCAAACACCTTAACCATTAGGCCACCCTCCCAACCCAGTGATTAGTTAGTGCTGGGAACAGTAACTCAGTACTGGTACCACGTGTGAATATTTTGTGCTGGGAACAGTAATCCAGTACTGGTACCATGTGTGAATAGTAACCCAGTACTGATACCATGTGTGATTAGTTTGTGCTGGGGGCAGTAACCCAGTACTGGTACCACATGTGAAAAGGTTGTGCTGGGAACAGTAACCCAGTACTGGTACCACGTGTGAATATTTTGTGCTGGGAGCACTACCCCAGTATTGGTACCAAGTGTGAATAGTAACCCAGTACTGGTACCATGTGTGATTAGTTTATGCTTGGGACAGTACTGGTACCACATGTGAAAAGTTTGTGCTGGGAACAGTAACCCAGTACTGGTACCATGCGTGAATATTTTCTGCTGGGAACACTACCCCAGTACTGGTATCATGTATGAATATTTTGTGCTTGGAACACTATCCCAGTACTGGTACCAAGTGTGAATAGTAACCCAGTACTGGTACCATGTGTGATTAGTTTGTGCTGGGACAGTAACCCAGTACTGGTACCATGTGTGAATAGTCTGTGCTGGGAACAGTAACCCAGTACTGGCACCACATGTGATTAGTTTCTGCTGGGAACACTACCACAGTACTGGTACCACATGTAAATATTTTGTGCTAGGATCAGTAACCCAGTACTGATGCCACATGTGAACAGTTTGTGCTGGGAACAGTAACCCAGTACTGGTACCATGTGTGATTAGTTTGTGCTAGGAAAACTACCACAATACTGGTAGCATGTGTGAATAGTTTGTACTGGGAACAGTAACCCAATACTGGTACCATGTGTGAATAGTTTGTGCTGTGAACAGTAACCCAGTACTGGTACCATGTGTGATTAGTTTGTGCTGGGAACACTACCGCGGAACTGGTACCATGTGTGAATAGTTTTTGCTGGGAACACTACTCCAGTATTGGTACCATGTAGATTAATTTTTGCTGGGAACAGTATCCCAGTACAGGTACCATGTGTGAATAGTTTGTGCTGGGAACAGTAACCCAGTACTGGTGCCATTTATGAATAGCTTGTGCTGGGAACACTGTCCCAGTATTGGCACCTTCTGTGAATAATCTGATTCTGCCTCCTATTTTTATCATAATATGCAATGCAATACATATATACTGAATAGGATTGACTCCAGTATTGATCCTTAAGGTACCCCACATGAGAGGTTCTTGAAACCACCTGGGCATAATGGGACCTACCCCTACTTATTTTTAGCATTCACAACAACCTCCTACATGACGTTAGCAAAGGCTTTGCATAAATCTAGCAATTATATTATTTTTAGGTTTTATCTTTTTCAGTGGCAGTGCATTGTTCTCCCATAGGCCTGAACTCTATCTCCTATCAATCAATTCCTAGGCCATTTGTACCACTGCTGGATAGAGCTGTTAGCCACCCCTGCCTGTAATGAAGTGAATGGAGTAGGACAGAGACGAGCTGAGACCTGCCTCAACTGCTCCAAGAATGGGCAGTGAGACACATGTGATAGAGATCCTACCTCCTTAAGCTAGTGCTTCTCTGTATAGGTCGATGCCTGTTATTATTAGGTGTGGTCTAACAGCCTCACCTCTACCACCACTAAGGTGATGATAATGGCCCAAATCCACATAAAGGTCTAGCTTGGCCACCGTTCTGAGCACCTGTATCCAACATGTCTTCTAAGAATGGTACACAATTATACCAGCACATCATCCTCAACTATTACCCCAGGGGGAGATAAGCAGGCTGACAACCATCATTTCTTTATCTGACACCTTGCCAACTCCAACAGGCACGCAAACCACTTATCACATTTGAGTTACAAGGGTCACAGTGAGTGCTTTATCCCTCTGCACTAACAAACCTGGCTAAATCTGTGAATAGGTTGTGTTGAGAACAATAACCCACTAAACGACATCCCCTGCATTTCCTGGGTCTAGTTGATTAATGCTGCGTTTATTAAACTATGTCAGTTTAGTGTGGCAGAACCTAACCTGCATTATTACATACTGATATTCATTCTTAAGTGGATTTCTTTGTAGCAATTTACCCAATCTCTTATCATGACTGAAGTTAGCCACACCCATGCTGTATGACATCAGTTTATGTTTGTAGCATGCATAGATTGCATCTGCCTCCAAATCGATAGTAGATTAACAGACATCAGCTTATGACTGTACTGTGCAGCTTACTTAGTAGTGGACATCAGATCATTTACGTTCCCATCATGCAATGCCTTGCAAATCACCCCAAACTCCAGTTAAAATCAAATGTCACACTTCCCCTTTTGGCCCACATCAAGTGTTGACTGCATGATCTCCATTTGGACAGCATCACCCCCCCCCACAGAACCTTGTAGAAGGTCCCAGGTTTATAAGTTAAGTGGGTGAGCAGGACGATACAACAGGTTGAAACCAGCACCAGGAGTAGCCTTGGCTCATGCATGGAGCTATGAGTTTTTGATGTTTTCTCCTGTTTAATCATCTGCCCGATGACATCCCATCATTCCATGGAATGTTGTCACTACTATATGTGGCCAGCCTAACGTTGTTCAGCATTAGGCCAACAGATTTAATAAGCAATTCTTTCTTCCCAAATGCTTTTGAATACTATGGCAGACAGAACACTCCTAGCTTACAGTATAAGTTACAGAATATAAAAATGAGTGCTAGCCCAGTCTCTGTCCTGTTGTTTTGTCTTATACACTTGCACCTGCCTTTCTTATCTGATCCTTTCTTGTACAGCCATTGCATTGCCTGAACTTGTCTTTCTCAATATGTTTGACCTTACTAGAAAACTGATACAAGCTAGATGATGTCTTGAAAATTTCCCCTAAAGTAACATATACTAAGCCTGCTTCCCTTTTGGACCATTTGGTCTATTCAGGCATGTTTCCACCATAATGATAATTGATCTCTGTTTAATATCCAAAGGCTGTTCTGCATGTCATTACTGGGATTTTTCTGAAATACATTAATGTGAAGCGAGTACTTGTAGTTTATAATTTTGCTTCAACACAGGACATTTACTGTATTAAAATTCCCTTGTGGTATGTATAAATGTTGATCAGACAGATACAGCAGTCAGAAAGAAAATTCTGGAGCTTGTAACTGAAAGATTTCCAATTTCCCTTACAGGTTCAATAGCAGAACACGTTTTTGTCGTCATGATTCTGATCCATCAGGGTTACACATGTTTTTATTACATGCGAGTTCTAAAGAAAATATTTTTAGACAGAACTGCCACCCTTTTGCAAACTGAAGTTATCTATATTTTATGCTTAACAGCATGCAGCCTAATGGTATAAATAATGAGTTATAGTATAAATATGTTGTGTACTCTAGCCTGTATGATGATGATGTCATTTTTAGCTTGCATATTATTGTCTGTTGCAAAGGTTGAATGGTAGAAATTCCTTCTGGTTTACTTAGATGGCAACATTGAAAGTGCTGACCTGAGGCAGTAGTTGTTTTTGAAATAGTAACTTAATAAAAAAGTCAGTTTTTGCAGATAGAACTTTACTCCATTGTGTTTAGGAACAAATTTCAAGGTGTTTGCACTTTCCTCACAGTTTTGCAGCCATTGATGTAGTATAATAAAATAGTGGCTGAATGAGTGGGTAGTATTAGAATTTAAGTTAAATTCTTTGTCAGTTAAGGTTGGTGGACTACTACAGTTCTCCCCCAGACAAACTATAAGAGGACTCTAAGAGACTGAAGGAAGTAGTAAAGGAATGGAGTAGAAGGGAGGGGGTGATGTTAGTGGGAAATTTGATTTTTTTTCTACTTATCTCTTTTCCAAGCATTTTCAAACTGTTCTTAATGTTTGTGCTCTGCGGTAGTGAAACGTCTGTTTGATGGCGTTACTAAGCTCCAGACTTCCACGTTATCATTTCCTGGCTTACTCACTGGACTTGGGTCCCCCTGAGCCAGTTTGCAAAGTGTTTTGTGCAGCCAGTGAGTCTGGGAGATACAGAAGAGTGTGCAACACCCAGAAGAATGTCAACATACATCACTACACCCCCTCCTTTTGTCACTGGTACTTATTGTACTAACTTGTTATACCCTAACAGTTTCTCTCTGTCAAGGATACTAGTTTGTTGAGGTCGTCAAGCAATGAGTGTTGCAAGGGAGCTGTTCCACCTCCATGTTGATGCTTCTCAGTTCCCTGCCAAACTTCTCAAACAGTTGTTTTTCCTGCCACTGGCTCTGGCGTTTACCAGGAACCATTACAGTAGGTCTAGTTCAGCATGATCTCATAACCTCCCACCCAGAGAAAGGCAGGCAGGCAAGAACCTCTTTATTCTGGATGGGCATACATAAGTGTGAATAAGGATTGACTGCTGTGACCTTCTTTGGAAGAGGTGGTACAGTGTAAGGGAGGGTATTTTGGCAAAGCACACATGGTTTATGACTCTTTTGCCTTTTAATCTCTGTGACACTCCACTCCGGTCCCTGTCAGCTTGTCTAGTACCTGGACACTTAAACTCAGGTTAACTGTGTCATTATCTTGACTTTATTACTCTATTGCACGGTGCTGGCTTCATAGTGTATTAAAATCTGCTGGGAGAGACTAGAAGATGGTAACCTGTATGTTAAAGACAGAGAGCTGGAGAGTGGAAGCTATTGAGACATTGAAATATGAGGAGTCCAGCTAACTTGATTTGAATTTACGCAAGCCAGAGGTTGGCATGGAGGTCAACATGAAGGTACAACTATCTACCAGTGGTCATGATGTGGTGTGGGTTAGTTAAGGTGAAGGGAAAGAATACAAAGACAAATTTGTTGATGTGGCATTTTAGCTGACTGTATTATTCTGAGCTGGGGGAGATAGTCAAAATGAGTTAGGAGACAAGGATTAAACAAGCTATAGGACTGGGTAAAGACAGCATACTTAGGACTATGGACAAAGGTATGAGAAAGAGATAACTAGGAAAAAGAAGGCAAAGCCAATGTGGCTATACAGGTTTATAAGCAGAGTCATTAAGGGAAAAAAACATAAGGCATACGAAAGTTGGAAATGGGTGTGGTAAAGTGGTGATTGGCGAAACATGTGGCAGGGATAACTGAGGTGGCAGAGGGTCATCTAATGAAGATACAAAAAGTAATTTATTTATTAGTGGGACCCTGGTGTTATCTTTTGAAGGAGAAAGAAAGCCGCAGATAAAGAAATGAGTGACTCAGGACATGGATGTGTAGTATTACTTTGCAGTGCAAGGAATTCAGATAAGACAATGGTGGAACTACATGCAGTGGCACAGGAAGGGAAAGTGTACTTTACTGGTGTCACAGAAACATTGACCAGTGACAAAAGGAGGGGGTGTAGTGATGTGCAGCTTAAGGTAGTTCCAGAATGACAAAGAAGAAAGGGATGCAAATCTAGTAAAATGAATACAAGAGCCAGTGACAAAACAGGATGGGACATGGAGGTGTGCACGTAAAGGTTGTTTAGGAATGACACAGAACAGATGGGTGGAGGTGAAGTAGCAATCTACATAAAGGGAGGCGTTACTTTTGAGGTCAGTCAGGAGGAAGACCACCACAAGGCCTGTGATAGAATAAATGAAAAGGCATACAAGAGGCTGAAGAGAGGGGGGTAGGCCGATGGGATAGCCATTGTACAAAGAGGCCAAGCAGAAGGTCAACAAAAAGGATGAGGCCAGTAAAGGCACAAGGTGACAGGGAGATGGGAGAAGGAGTTGAGACAGGAAAAAGTCTACATTATGTATATAGCAAAAAGAAGACTTGGCCAGGCTTGGCAAAGATAGGACAGAGTTCTAGGAAGACTGGAAAAGTACAAGTACTAAACAAATACTTTGCTTCAGTCTTTTGCAAGTAAAATCAAGCTGAGGGTTTGTGACATGCCAGAAAAGAGATAGGCAGAGTGGACAGCAGTGATTAAAAAGGATGATAGGAAGGGAGGCTGGTGAGAGGTAACTGCCTTTCCTGAAGGAGGATAAAGCCGAGAGACCAAGTGAACCTCCTCAGATCTTCAAAAATCTGACATAACATATATCATGTTAATCTGTAAAGAGATTCATAGGGAAGTAAGGCTTAAAAGAAAATGTTTTTCCCATGAAAGAAGCATGTCTAGAGCTACTCATGTTTTATATAATTGGAACGGAAGGTGGTAAGTATTTGCTTTAACAAATAACTGTAGATATCTGCTAGCTGGACTAACTCACAGCTAGCCCCACTGCTCCTTAACTGATTTGAAGAAAATCAGCACTTCTAGCACCGTTAAGGTGTTTCTGCAACTTTGAGGTACATTTATGGGGAAAGAGCAAGAACAGGACCTCAAAGAAAAATATTTTAAATACAGAAGTTTTGGCATTTTATGTTTTCTATTGCACTAAGTCAGCTAACCATAGTTATGTCCAAGAAAATGTAACTCAGTACGTGGGAATTATTATATTCTAGTTTCATACTTATATCCCAGGAGGAGGATGTTTAGACAAAGGAAGTGGTATAGTGGATTGTTAGAGGTCTTCAAAATATGAATTTAAACTGGAACAATCCTAGTATACTGCAATGCATGAAATGGACGCAGCAGTATGCAATGCTAAGCAAATGTTACTGCAAACTCTAAAGAAAATAATGGAAAACAAGATCACCATCATGAAAAGTGCAAATCAGACTACTGGCCTAAGTGGTTTCCTTCCGGCCATGCAATTAGTAAACAAGATTTGGTTAGCAGTCTTTGTAGTGGGGGGGTGGGCAGCCAGGGGATGGTTTGAAGTGGCTGATGGCTTGTTCATTTGTCCTTGGGGGGGGTGAGTGGGGAATGGTGGGGTCACAATGTGGAGGCCATGCAAGTGTACAGCCATGCTCCAATAGAACATATTTATCATGGACTAGAATGCTGACAGGCCTTAGGCTGGGATTTTTTAGATGGTATTCACTCAAAACAGTATTAGATGCACTGCATACAGTGGGAAAGCAAACATTTGGGTAATAGAGTTATCTGTGCCATTTGGTCTTACTCTACAGTTGTTTCACCAATTATGGCTGACATCTTACTGAAGGTAGCAATACATGATGGAAACAGGGTTTTTGCAGTGAAATAGTAGCAGGAAGGAACTTGGGTTTGTCATTATGAAGATGGTACTCAAGGAGGAAAAAACCACTAATATAAAGAAAAATAGTACACTGTACTGACCACTTGGTGTAGTCCTTATGTGAATATTTGACTCCTGAATTACAGAGTCCAGTAGAGCATCTTCTGCAAACAGCCCACATCAGGGCCACAATACATATACTGCATTGTAACCGGTTTGTTATTTAACTATTATTCACCTATGACAATACCAGCGATTTTGACTTATGTATTTTATAACAGCCAGCATAAAAATAAATACCTTTGCAGACCATTCCCGATAGTCAGGGCAGGCACTGCAGGCCTGTACTGCACTCAGTGCACATTTTGAACTTGAGCAATTTAAAAGAGTATGCTAATCTTGCCAGTGAATGCTCAGATAGAATGAGCTTTCTCCTAACAACCTTCATCTTCTTTCATTAAGAATGACATCTGTAGAGTATATATACTGCTGAAGTGTTATTCGATTATAAAGAAAGTGCTTCTGAACACTAACGTCTCTCTGGGGACAATAATTCTGCAAGTAATGTAGACTGTCACATTAATATTCAGAGATGCTTAAGGCTGCCATTCATTTGTAATAAAAGACGAAGATACAGAATTTACCAAAAACTCATGGGAATGAAGGCTGCAGCAAATTAGATCATACATATGCAATCTCTGAGAGATGCAAACATGCAACACAATTCTAAAGGTGGGAAAATCCCTGCACACAGAGCTTCAGATGCTCAGTTTGTGTTCTCGCTACTATGTGGTCTGCCTTTCTGCCAGAGTTATCATTATAATTAAAGTATATTACAAAAGTGGAAAACTATTTCAAACAGATTTACTGGCTATTAGACAGGCATTAGAATAATGTTGACTTTGTCAGTCCACTAGGTTGGAGGCCACCTTTCAGGGGAGACCCAAGGTGATATTTGTACATCTACAACACAGCATAATTTTACATCTATATCACTATCTATATATATATGAAATACAAATGTAAAAACTTATCTGCTTTTCAATGAACTGTCGTTTTATCACTAGCAGACTGTCCTGCATCTGAAAACTTTTACAAATCTCTTGAAGTCCTATATTAGGAACTCTTGGATTAGAACTCAAAATCATTTTTCATAGCTCAGACAATCATCTTTAAATATCATACTATTTAAAACAGATGGACTTACATGATGCCAGGAGTCCGTGCCAGTTCATATCCATACAACAAATCATATTTCCACAGAATGCGCAGAGTAGAGCTTCAAATATGCATCATTCAAACTGATACTACATTCATAAGATTTTCAAGTGTGTGTTGCCTCAGTGTGTACTGTCCATCTGAAAGTTTCCGTGCAAATTCTTAATTGTCAATAAAGATTCAGTGAGAGAGAGAGAGAGAGAAAGTACAGTTGTGTAAAAACTTACTATGACAGTAAATATCCTACTGTCCTACTGACCTTGAGCAGTATCCTACCTTCACCAAGAATGATGCCACAATACAGAGATAAGATGATCAGCTTTAACAATTGGCTTAAACTCTGGTGTCATTCAAAGGGGATCCAATGTCTGTCTGCCTGGGATGACATGCTGGACAACCTGTCACCCTGGGATTCGGATATTGGCAAAGGCTCTTGCCACCCCATAGTGCCTTTTAGGCAAGGCTCAAATTCTAAACCTACCACCTAGAACACAAAAGGAAAAAACTAAGGGTAATGCTGCTCAATGCCAGAAGTCTAAATCTCAAAATGCATGCACTCGAGGCCCTGAACATTGATGTCTGTGCAGTGACAGAAACCTGGTTCAAGGCTCCTGAGAGCACCCCAGCACTATCAGGTTTTACCTCTTATCATGCCCCCAAAATCCGGACAATACCAAGAAAGGAGGGTATCCATATTCATCAAGGACACCCACACCTCAAGACTGGCGATGCATCGGAGACCATCCAGGTGCAATTAACCATAGGCAGGACTGCTCGGCAAATTGTAGCATGTTACAGGCCACCCTCACAAACTCAGGAACCTCACATGGCCTTCCTGAAAACACTAGAGGGATAAATGTATCACCAAACACCATGGTACTAGGTGACTTCAATTACCCTAATATAGACTGGGAACACTACTCAAGGCCAAACACGCTAGGCCAAAGTTCCTGGAATTCATAAACTCAAATGCCATGGAACAACTAGTCACCATCCCCACAAGAGGAGAAAACATACTTGATCTCATCATCACGAACATGGGAGCACAATGTTCAACACCGAAGTATACCCCTCACTGGTGAGATCAGATCACAAACTAATTGGAGGTCCTCATCCCACCACCTGAAATAAAAAAGACCACAGTAAAGAACTTCTAAAGACTAGTGTGGTCTCCTAAGGCCCGAAAACAGTACTCAAGCCGCTGAATCACTTACAAATGCCTTCTACCAGCACCTGCAGGACTGCATGGATAAGGCAATCCCAAGCAAAAGAAAGACTCTTTGTACCAAAGGCGTCCAGTCTGGTGGACCCCAGCCATAAACAAACTCTACAACAAAAGGAGGAAGCTACTACAAGATAGAGCAAAATCCTTAAAAGGTAAGACACCCTTGATCACTATAAGTAAAAACTAAGAGCTCTCATAAAATCATCCAAAGCAAATTTTGAGAGAAAAATAGCTAAAGACTCAAAGGACAATCATAAGGCCTTCTTTATGTTAGAAACCTGGGAGGAAACTCCCAGATATGCTCAGAACTAGTTCAAAATGATGTGAAGATTACTGATCCCACAGACATTGCCAACATACTGGCTGACAGGTTCAGTGCAAACTTCTCTCCCCAAAAGGAGAGATATCTATACCAAGTGATTGCAGCCCCCAAACATCTCCAAGTGAGAACTGCTCTCCAAAGCAAAAACACAGCATCCATGGGACCTGATGGTGTCCCGGCTGTGTGCTCCACGAACTCAACGAGGAATTAAACCCACAGCTAGGACAGCTGTTTAATCATAGTCTTACCTCTGGATACCCAGGAGTGGCACTGCAACTGTGGTCCCACTTCACAAAGGCGGTGCCTCCACCGACCCTGGAAATTACCGGCCCATTAGCTTGACAAGCCTTATCTGCAAAGCCATGGAGAGGATCATAATGGACCTCATAAATAAAGACATAGGGAATTTGCAGACTTTGGATCCATCCCAGTTTGGCTTTGTCAAAGGCAGATCATGCCTTCTAAACTTGGTTGACTTTTCGAAACAGTCACCAAAGCCATTGATGAGGAAAGGCAGTCCATACAGCCTACCTCGATCTAGCGAAGGCCTTGATACAATACCCCACTCGGGTATCATTGAAAAACTCATCAGCTTAAATGTTAACCCATACATCACAAGATGGGTTGCAAACTGGCTGAGTGACAGAACCCACAGGGTCAGAGTTGCTGGCGCCATGTCAGACTCAAAGCCTGTCACAAGTGGTGTACCACAGGGCTCAGTCCTGGGCCCACTCTTGTTTGGCATCTACTTTTCAGTACAAGCAAACACAGGAGGGTTATGGCTGACAAAGTTTGCAGATGACTGCAAACTGGGTGCCATAGTAGAAAACACATCTGACACAGATATCCTTCAGAAGGGTCTCACAGAAACGGATAACTGGTGCCAGAGCCATGGCCTAAAGTTAAATGCCAAAAATGCATAGTCATACCCTTCGGGAAAAACAAGGTTACCTAGCTACCAAATAGGTGGCAATCCACTGAGCACAGAAGAAGTTATCAGGGACCTGGGGACCCAGGTTGATAGTAGTCTGTCATTCGACACCCATGTAGCTAAAGTAGTTAGGAAGACCTTCTACATTGCCCACCTTATCATGAAGGGATTCTCATCTAGATCAAGGGAGGTCATAGTCTCCCTATACTCATCACTCATCAGACCAATGATTGAGTACAATGCCCCATTCGAATGTATCTGATCCGACACTTGCAGCAGCTGGAGAGGCCACAAAGTTCCTCACCAAAAGGATAAAGGGTCTCAAACATCTGTCCTATGCTGCCCGACTGAAAGAACTCCAGCTCTATTCAGTGCTCAGAGGTGACCTTTGCCTAACATACAAGGCCATGTCAAACCCAGATTTGATGAATATGCTTCACCTCAAAAATCTAGATCCGTCAGAGCCACAAGGCGGGAGACTTAAACCTCGACACGGCTATTAATAGGGCGTGCTGGAGGGATAGATTCATCACCCAAAGACTCCTATGCTGTGGAATAAAATCCCGGTATATGTGAGGCAGAGCACCTCGCTGGCCTTGTTCAAGAGAAATCTTGACCAATGGATGGGAGATCGCAGATATACCCCAGGGATTACCTCAGTGTCACTGCTCGACAGAGGCACAGCAAAATAATGGGTATAGTTCCCCATACTAAAGGGGTGGCGTAAGCCACAAAACTATGGGCTAGGCTTGTAAATGCCCTCGGGCAGATAGCCTAGTATGAACCTATGAACCTATGAACCTGATTAGCATTGTAGCATTCCTTACAAGTGGGATATCCTGCCAAGGGTAGCTGTATTTCTGGCCAGGATACCAAAGTTTGAACCCTTCTATGTGACTTATGTCCAATACAAGACCTAAGCCTAAAGACTGGAGACAACTATATACATATGTACAGTGGATTTAAAAAGTGTACACACCCCTGCCAGTTTTTTGTGATATAAACAAATGAGACCACAATAAATCATTTCAAAACTTTCCCCACCTTTAATGTGACCTATAACCTGTGCAAGTCAATTGAAAAACAAACAAATCTGTTAGGGGAAAATATAAAAAATGTACAATAAGCTGGTTTCATGTGTACATACCCTTAAACTAATACTTTGCTGAAGCACCTTTTGATTTAATTATAACATTCAGTCTTCTTGGGTAGAAGTCTATCAGCATGGCACATCTTGACTTGGCAATATTTGTCTACTCTTCCTTGCAAAAGTGCTACATATCTGTCAGATTGAGAGGGCATCTCGTCTGCATAGCCCTCTTCAGGTCATCCCACAGATTTTCTTTTGGATTTAGGTCTGCACTCTGGCTGGGCCATTCCAAAACTTTAATTTTCTTCTGGTGGAGCCATTCTTTTGTTGATTTGGATGTATGCTTGGGCTCATTGGCATGTTGAAAGGTGAAATTAATCTTCAGCTTTCTAGCAGACACCTGAAGATTTTGGGCCAAAAGTGACTGGTATTTGGAACTGTTCACAATGCCCTCCACCTTGACTAAAGCCCCAGTTCCAGCTGAAGAAAAGCAACCCCAAAGCATGATACTGCCACCACCATGTTTCACCATGGGGATGGTGTTCTTTTGATGATGCGAAGTGTTGTTTTTGCTTCAAATGTACACGTGTTTGGAACTGTGGCCAAACAGTTCAACTTTGGTTTCATCAGACCATAACACATTTTCCCACATGCTTTTGGGAGACTTGATGTATCGTTTTGCCAATTTTAGCTGGGCCTGGATGTTTTTCTGTGTAAGAAAAGGCTTCCATTTCGCAACCTTACCCCATAGCCCAGACATATGGAGAATACAGGAGATTGTTGTCACATGTAGTACACAACCAGTACTTGCCAGAAATTTCTGCAGCTCCTTTAGTGCTGTTGTAGGTCTCCTAGTAGCCTCTCTGACCAGTTTTTGTCTTACATTTTCATTAATTTTGGAGGGACGTTCAGTTCTTTGCAATGTCACTGTTGTCCCATATTTCCTCCAGTTTTTCATGACTGTCTTCACTGTGTTCCATGGTATATCCCATGCTGTGGAAATTTTTTGTACCCTTCTCCTAACTGATACCTTTCAACAATGAGATCTCTTTGATGCTTTGTAAGCTCTCTGCAAACCATGACTTTTGCTGTAGCAGGCAACTGAGTAAATGTCAGGAAAATCCTTCTAGGACAGCTGAACTTTATTTGGGGTTAATCAGAGTCTCCTTAATTGATGGCAGGTGTGTTCCCAAGAAGACTGAATGCTGTAATTAAATTAAAAGGTGTGTCAACAAACTATCAGTTTAAGGGTCTGCACACTTACACAACCAGCTTATTGTACGTTTTTTATTTTTTATATTTTTCCCCTAACAGATTTGTTTGTTTTTCAATTGAATTGTACAGGTTATAGGTCACATTAAAAGTGGGAAAAGTTCTGAAATGATTTATTGTGGTCTCATTTTTTTAATACCACAAAAACTTGGCATTTTAACAGGGGCGTGTACACTTTTTATATCAACTGTACACGTCCATCAAGAAAAGGAGAAAAGAAATGATAAATGACGCCTCTTGGACACAGGGGAAAAAAATAAGGAGGGAGGGAGGAATGGAGTACCTGCAATAGTGATCAATAGGACATCTACTGTTATGGTAAATTCTTACACAACTGTGCTATGCCCTTCCAACATCACTGTTGCAGTATTCCTTAAAAGTGAGAGAGAAGAGAGAGGGTGGAGGCAAAAAGAACTGAATAACAGTTCAAAATGCCTTGTAGTATGGACCTAGCATAACCAGCTCTGGCCCTAAAAAAACATATTCAACTTACAGTGTTTAGTAACAGTGTTAACAGAGGACAGAGTAACTGCCTCTAAAATAGACCTGGTATCTACGCTGTTGAGAAAAGCCTCAGAGGAAGTTACCACCCTAGTAGAATGGGCTCTAATAGAGGAAGAAAGCTGCTTCCCATGATAACAACAACAGCAAAAAAAATGTCTTTAGATACCCAAGGAGAAATGGTTTACTTGGAGGTTGGTAAATCAAGCTTCTTTTTGTTAAAAAAAAGTTGGTATGATTTCCTAATGAGTTTAGTCTTGTTTAGGTGAAATCTGACCTGCCTATGGAAATCCAAGGAATGAAAGAATCCTCTCACCTCTGTTCTGAGGTGAAAGAAAAAGGATGGAAGATTAATAGACTGGTTTAAAGTGAAAGCATGAACTACCTTAGGCATAAAAAAATGATTAGTTCTAAGAAAAACTCTGTCACCATGAAAAACCAAGAAGCCAGGAACTGCCATGAGTGTATGCAGTTCAGAAACCCTCTTTGCAGAAGTCAGTGCTACTGACACTACACTTTTCCAAGTTAAATATTTTAAGGAAGAACCACCTGTAGGGTCAAAGGGTGGCTTGGTTTTCTAGTACCTAATTCAGGACCCGGGGGGAGGAGGAATGGGGTTTCTTGGAGACCTAATGTGAAGGACGTATTTCAAAAATGGATTGATCTCAAAACTGGAAGGAAGATGCGGATCTAAAGGCAGACAAGAAGAAATGGCTGACAAATGGGCCTTCATAGACCAGAATTAAGCAACTCACACAGATATGAAGGAAGAAGAAGAAACCCCACCAGACTGAATTCCTGGTTCTGTTTCTTGTACCATGAAAAAAATGTATTCCAGTTGGAAACATATGATTAGTATTTGGTTTTCTAGCCCCCTGTAAAACATGGAGCACATCCTCAGAAAAAAATGGTGCCTAAAAGAAATTGAAATCCTATCACCTAAAGAGCCAACTTGAAAGATGAAGCAAATGAGTGAGCCCTTGTTCTGTGTGAGTAAGGCCACCCTATGAGGTAACTTGTGATGACTGTCCTTGGCCAGGTAAAAAAGAAGGAAAAATGGTGCTGTGTGGGCCAAAAGGAGTCACTAGCAAGATTCTGGGCCTGCCCAGCAAAATTGTGCAAGACCTTTGGCAAAAGAAGGAGAGGGGGGAATGCATAAAGAAACATCCTTGTCCAAGAGAAGGACACATCATCTGTTTTCCACACCAGTGGGCTTGGCATTCTGGTATGGAACTGAAGGAGTTGTCTGTTCTGGGGGAATGAAAGAAATCTATTTGAGGAAACCCTCACTGTTGAACAATGTCCAGGAAGACTTGCCTGTGCAAAATCCATTTGCGAGGATCTGCTGAATGTGTCTGCCACAACGCTTCTTTCTGTGGGAATGTATACTGCCTAAAGAATCAGATTGTTTTGGATTGCAAATTCTCATGATATCAAGATAAGTTTGCAAAGGTGGTAAGACTTTGTCCCCCTCTTGTTTATGTACCACATGGACCATTGTGTTGTCTGTAAATACTCTGAGGGAGCCTGGAAACCAGAGATAATGCAGAGACTGAAGAGCCAGAATCAAGTCACACAACCTCTTCTGACCCTGATATGGTTTGGAACACCCGCCCCCAAGCCAGGGTGAGGCATCTGTATACAGCTCCTGAGTGGGGAAGTAACCAGAAATGGGAGTCCTGGATTGGGTAAAATCGGGTTCATCTACTACAGAAACTCGCTCCATAGGCAAGATAAGAGAGGAATATGGTCTAATGGATGGCAATGTTGAAGCCCAAGCTGCCTTGAGACATCACTGCAACTTCCTCACATGCAGTCTGGCAAATGTAATCATAGCAGCTGCATAATAAATTTCAACTCATACTGACTTTATTTTTTGATATATAGTAGTAATGTGGGAGAAAGCACCAGCAGTAAAAAGCACATGGATGGGAGAAAGCACCAACAGTAAAAAGCAGACGGATGTCTTGGAATGGAATGTTGGACTTGAATACTGCATGTTGTGGGTGAGGAAGTGAGGCTATACATTTCAGGGAATAGATGAATCTGAGCAATGCACCATGAACAACTGAGAACAAAGCTTAGCAAGGAGTATTTTAGAAGATTAAGACTTATACAGAAAACTGTCTTGACATCCAGAGATAAGTCTGAACTATACATCAGCTTGCTATTTCTGGTTTACTTTTAGCTTTCGTGTGTTTTACTGGCCCCAAAAAATTAGGATCATTAGGGCTGGAAAACACAAACAAACAAAAAAAATGCTTCATGCTTATCAACTGTCATATATAAAAAGCAGAGCATGACACAATTATATATTCTTATTAGTTATTTATAACTTAGATGAAATAGTTTTAGAAAAGTCGATACATAATGATACTATTGTAATAAAAGGAACAGATAAAGGAGGCGGTATTGTTATAATGTACAAAAAGACATATATAGATAGTACTCAATAAATGCTAGAAGATATGAATATATAGGAAAGTATAAATGGAGCAAGGTTATATACAATAATTACAAGAGTGGATGTGCAATATATGAAATGCATTTGAACAATATCAGTTTAGACTCTGAATTATTTTCATACATTTCCACTTGTACAGAAACATCTAAATAGCTTCAACAGGACTAAGAGCCAAAGCGGAGATAAAAACAAGGATTTTTAAAGCATACTTGGAAGTACATAACAGCCACATTTTCCTGTTTGGTATGGAAATAGACAAAACTGAAACGACACATCAAGTATAACACAAAAATTCAAATGATGTTAAATTCACAACTTGATAACTCAGACCATAAGAATATTTACTGGAAAATTAATAAGATAAGGGATTCCACTGAGTTAGTACAATATCAGTCTAGAACATTTTAGAAAGCTGACCATTCAAACATAAACTCAGATTTATTAAAATGGAATTGACAAGATGAGATGCCAGAAAAGTTGTAAGCATGTGTTGGGATCCACTGAATAAATGAATTCAGATGATATATCCTTTTAAGTACAGACAACAGCTATACTAAAGTGAAACGCCACCATCTTGGACCAGAAAGCTATATAGGTTATCTAGGAAGAAGAAATAGTTATGGCAGATAAAAAATATTTTCATAATATTGATTTAAAAATATAAAGACTAGAGTGTATTCAGATCAAAATTAAGAATGCCAAGAAGTATGAACTTAGATTAGTGAACTACACCAATGTTAAGAAAAATCCCTTTAAGCATGTTAGGAATTGTAACAATTTATAAGTAATACAACTTTATGTAACAATTTAAAAATAATACAACTTTAAACCAGGAAGAAGTCATCAATGACTGACATTGAGGAGGAGTTGTTTGATAACTTATTTTCAGAACATGATAAAAACATGATCAAGCTATAAACTTTCTTGATGTGACTGAAGAATCTCCACTGATCTCAAAGAGTTGGACATTTGAGGTATTTCATTGAATTCAAGTGCAACTTGGACAATTGGATGGGAAACCACAAATTCATCCCTGGTTTGGCACGCATGTCTCTAATGGACTAAGGTAACCTGTAAATGGTTCATCTCTCAGGCCCCTGCTTATACTTATCAAGGGTATCAGAAATTGTCAGAGATTTGGGGATGAATGTCTAGGCTTAAAAAGACCCTTGTGGTCATTAGCCTAATAAACACCTATGAACCTATGAATTAATAAACATTCAATGGTATGGCCTGATGTGTTATATGGCTTTTTCTCCAAGAAATTAAAAATTGCATTTGCCATTGCCTAAATAATCTTTTAATTTAAGTCAACCTCACTGTTTTGTTCTTCGTATTTGGAAGTGTGCAAATATCTTACCAATGCACAAGAGTGGGCATGCGAGTCAAAAAGTCTGATATGCATTTTGTTTTTAAAAAATTCCTACAAACATTACTTATTCTAATTTAATTCTGACAAAGGATGTTAACCATCTTGGGGTTTGTAAGGGTAGATCTGTAGTATGTACAGTATCTAATTGTTTACCAGGGCTGTACCTGCAAATTGTGTATTGTGACTGCACTACCCTCAGTAAACTAAATAAATAATCTTGGACATTTTTGTTGAGGCTTTGGACAATGACATTGTTGTGGATGTTATTTACCTTGATTTTGTAAAGGTTTTTGACTCAGTATTCCACTCGATTATAATACAAATGGCGAGATCATGGAATATTAACTATAACATTACATGTTAGATAAAGAATGGTTGTACAATAGAGTCTCAAAGGTAATAATTAAAAATCTTGCCTGAAATCCCTTTATGATCTACAGAAGAGTTCCTCAGGGGTTGGTGTTCAAACTACTTTTGGCCAGGGTCTTCATGATCATAATATAACTGCAAATAAAGTATGGTTGGCGAACTATGCAGACAATGCAAATATTGCCGGAGTTATAGAAATATTGTTGATCAAGGCATGTCTGGTCTTATTCAGAATCATTATGCAACTATCTAGATACAAGTAAATACAAATTATAATAGCAAAATATCTCAAGTATTTCATGTTGGAAAAAAATGGTATCTTTACCCCTATTAGCCAGGTTTGCAATAGAAAATTAGAAAATAGAAAAATAGAGTAGAAAAACTTATTACCCCAGAATATTGTAAAAAACAGAGATCATCATAGCTTCAAAAAACTCCTAAAGGAATACCTTATTCAATAATGGCTATGCTCCTGTAATACTCCTCGCTAGTTTCTCATGCCTTCGATCAAATGTTTTCTGTTCTGCTTCTTGCCTTAGTTCTACCAAATGAAAATATCACAATGGTTTTTAGTTATATATCTAATGAGTTTCATATTACTGTCTGTAGTAAGGCTTAAGAAATATAATGTTTTCTGTTTTACATTCCCCTTTTTGTAAATTGTGATTGTTGGCAACTGTCAAACTTCTTGTATATTGTTTGTAAATCTTTAAAACATTTTTGTAATCTTTTTGTACTACTGTTATGGAACTTCTCTCCCGGGTCTCCGCTGAAAACGGGTTACTTGCCCAGCCAGATTGTACCTGGTTAGCAAATGTAAAATAAAATAAATAAAAACAATATTGCACACTACTGCTTCTAATCAAAAATAAGCCTTAATACCTCTATGCATGGGTCTATTCACCTCATAACTCAGTTTAGTACTGGTATTGCATATATAATAGCAATGATCAGCTTGAACGAATTTTAAGAATTTACACAAAGAATTTCATCTGCTGAGAATCTAAATTATGATAATAAAATGTCTAAATGGCATTTGCATTCGGTCTTCTGCAAGCTAGTAACAAGATTTGTTATGGGTATTTAAATGTTTGCAAGAAGTCTTAAAAACTACTATGTAATAAGATTTTTACAACATAAACAGTATACAATCATAGTTTCCTAATGCATATGGAGAATTCAAGTAGCTCTATGAATGCAACCTATTTCAAGGTCAGACTGGGTAAACTGTTGAACAGATTACATACTGAAGTTAGAACATATACTAAATCAATTTAAAAGACAGGCAGAGCTGTGTTTTAGTAACCTATTTGAGTAAAATTCTAATGGAACAGCACTCATTTATGGTCTGTTATGAAACCCTGAGCCTTCTGTAATGTACAGCATGTTGTCCCGATGGATGAGATTATGTTCACAGCATGTGATGGAATAATCCAGAATCTGGTATTTATAGTATGTGACATGATACTGATGAAGTGGAGAGGTTTGCTAATATGTGGCATTTGATTCTGATGGAACGAACAATATTTGCAGAATGTGGCACATGACCACAACAGATTGATATGAATAACTATACCTATCATTCTCAGTTTGCAGTTTTTTAAATTGTATTTCTGAAATGGATAAACTGAAACAGACTGAATTTCAAACAAAGCACAATCAATGAATGAAGAAGCAGAAGGGAAAAAAATAACTGAGTTTATGTTATAGCATGTATTCAGGGAAATAATTAACAAGAAAACAAATGAGAAAATTGCATAAAATGTGTGTGTGTTGGTTAAATCTAACATTCCTTGGTTCTACCAAGTCCTTCCTTTGGTTAAAACCACACCAGGCGTCAGTCCTTATACGAGTCTGCACCTGAGGATTTGTGACTAGATGCCTAACACCCATGAGCTTGGAGGAGATAGAGGTAATGCCATCAGAAGACTTTCTGCAGCTGGTGCTATTAGTCTGGTTCCACTCACATATGACAGACAGACAGACAGAAGTCCATACTGTGATCTGTCACCACACGACATCAAGGAGCTATAGTCATTCAGTGCAGCAATGAGCAGGGCACATGAGAAAATAGCAAAAACTGATCACCTCAAAGTCTTGTACAATTATGGTAAGAGCAGTAAGAGTTACAACAGTACAAAACACGGTGGCTTTCTGGGAGACCGTGGTCAATAAATTCAGTCTGTGGAAACAGGAGAGGTCTACTTCTTCCCGAAAATAAAAGATGGTTTCCCACTAACCTAAGCTCAAATCCTATCCATCCTCACTGTATCTAGTGCAGTGCAAAATGTACAACTATGATGATGGAGGAAAGTGCAGATACAATGAAGATCTTACTAAGCTTATTACTAGAAGGTAGGGTTCTATGGTCTATTTTGTTTTCATGGCACACTCATTACATTCCTTTAATAAGTCATAGTATGGTTTGATAGATATTAAATCACCTCTGTTGTATAACTGTATCAATATTTGTTTTACCTATATCCATATATGTTTATATTTTTAATCAGTGTCAAAGTTTATCTAGTTAATTTACCTATCTTTGTATATATTTTCTAGCAGTGTTATAGTTTATGTATTTGGAGCTTTTCTCCTTGAGTCTCCACTGAAAATGGGCCAGTTGGACAAACCCGGTTAACAAATGTCAAATAAATAAATAAATGTCACCCAGTGCTGGTGGAAGGCTAACAATGTTCAAGGTAACACTTTGCAGTCATCCATCCAGTCACTCAGACTAGTTGCAAAGGCTGCTAGGAAAGTATGATATGTAAGCAGCCTGTGATGGAAATGGGGAAATACGTAACATTAGGTACCTGTCATGCCATCTGGTGGTGTAATGGGGAAATACATAACATTAGGTACCTGTCCTGCCATCTGGTGGTGTAATGGGGAAATACATAACATTAGGTACCTGTCATGCCATCTGGTGGTGTAATGGGGAAATACATAACATTAGATACCTGTCATGCCATCTGGTGGTGTAATGGGGAAATATGTAAAATTAGGTACCTGTCATGCCATCTGGTGGTGTAATGGGGAAATATGTAAAATTAGGTACCTGTCATGCCATCTGGTGGTGTAATGGGGAAATACATAACATTAGATACCTGCCCTGCCATCTGGTGGTGTTGATGTAATAGTGTGGTTTTAGAGATCTAGAGAAGATGCTTGGTTTAGCCTCTGGTTTATTTAAGCAAAAGAGTTTAAAGAGTGCTGGGTCATTCATAACACAGAAGGCTAAGGACAGATTATCCCCTAGAGTCTGTATCACACTTATTATAGGGCTAGGGACTCTTGTTTATCAGAGGAACTGACATACAAGATCATTTTGGAGAGGAAATGTCAAGGTCTTTTGAGTTGGTTTATGTGCTTATTGAGGTACATGCCACATGCAAAAGGGGGTGATTTAATCAATGTTCAGTCTAATAAGGGAGGGAAAAGTGGACTATAACTTCTTTTTACCTTGAAGATGTACCATGAAGCACAAGGTAGAAGGATTTTCTAACAACCACAGAGAAATAATGGTTAAAGCACAGTCTGTTATCAACATAGGTACCTAAGTCAATGATGACTGTGTCAGATTTGAGTGTAGCGTTATCCACATAGTAAATATAGAAGTGTAGTAGCAGAAGTAGTGCTAGAATTATCAAGGGAGGTTATACTGAATTGTTTGGTATTGAGGTTAAACTTATTTTTAAAATAATGCATTTGTCTGGTCTAGTCCTTACTGGATAATTTGAGTATGAGAATGAGATTTAATAATTGTCCCCTATATGTAATCAATAGCAAAATCAACTAACCATAGTCCATATATATCAGCTTTCACTCTGGAAGTCTTGCCCCCAATTTCACAGTGTAACTACATCTCTCACATAAAGGTATTTGCTTGTTTCCGGAGTAAGTGGTTGTCAGTATACATGAGACAAAGACAATTGCTACATTGCCTCAGGATGCTCATGTCTATCAGGTTGTCCAGAGAGATGATGGGAGACTGCCCGCCCATTACAGCAGGCTTTTACTGTAGGCTTTGTTAGGGAAGGGGATGGGTTAATATGACAGGATTGTGCTGGTAACACTGAGACTGCAAGAGGGACCTATACTTTCTATAAGCTAATGTTGATCAATAAGGCAGTGCTGCACAGAGCACAACTGGATTGTTCCTAGAGAAGCAGAAAAGCTTGTAAGGGTTTCATTGACAACTGTTTAGTGCAAAACTGAGCTTCTAGGCTTTTGGGTTTATACAGGACATTGCTAACCACCACTATGCGAAGAGCTGCATCTCACAAATAGTAACGTCTTACGGCTTTTCATAGTTAGGGGTCGCCACAGCAGAACTCCGGTCCGCTAATGATTGGCAGTGGATTATTACGGTGCCAAGTTGCCAGCCCGACACCCAACCTTCAAAGAAGGCACACCCATTCACGCATGCACCTACCTGCATGTCTTTAAATGTCACTCGACTGCGGGGAGGACATGCAGACTCCACACAGAAGGCGCTCCAGCTGAGAATCGAATGGGAGAACCTCTTGCTGTGAGGTGACGATGCTACTGCTGCACCACCGCGGCCTAGCTGCATCGCACAAATGTGAGGCTTAAATATAAGCAAAGAGAGATAAGTTTTAAGATAACCACCAATCAGGACAACACAATAATCCTTTCACCAGCAATCGCTAACTCAGACAGGTTACATCAGCATACTTCTGCCACAAGGGAACAGAAAAACACCTTCTTAATGTAGAATAGCTGGGTTGGAGCCCAAGTGTAACAAGACCACAGAAACTACCTACAACTAACAGATACAATGTAATACAATACAATTAATGAGACTTAAAGTAGCAGTAAGCAGTACAGTTTTTATTTTTTTCACTATAAAGTGAAAAAATAACAGCAAATAGCTTAAGAAACTGCTATAACCACAGTATATAAGAGAAGTGCAAAAAAATAGTTATTTTTTTTCTTTTTTTACTGAATAGCTCCAGGTGAAAAGTGATGCTCTGAATATCTATGCCAAAGCCTGTGCAAATATGAGCAAAGAGAAACAAGCTTGAAGCTAACTACCGATTAGGAAAGCACAAAATAAGCCTTCCACCAGCAGACCCCAATAAAGATACTTTTCTGTCCAGATCAAACACCCCTGCCCTTAAACAAATGGGTTCTGACAGTTACACTGTTACAAATTCAGTATAATGTGTATGGGTCAATGTTGACTTTTTAGAATTTGTCAATAATCCCAGGTAATAGCATTTAAGACCTTAGCAGGTATTGTGGACAGTATGGCCCTTATCAATGGCTTCAGTAATCCTGTCAAAAAACTTAGTTTGAGCAAGCTTCATCTACCTTTCAGAAAGCCATACTGGTGTGAATCCATAGATATAAGGTCACTTATACAGATTTTATTAGATCAGTTATACATTCCATAGCCTTCAAATTTTAGTCGTCAGACTAATAGTCCTGTAATTCCCAAGGACAGTAGGGGGCCACTTATACACAAAGGTAGCTGTTCTCCACACATTGGGGATTTAATGTAGAGACTCAAGTTGAAGAGCTGATGAAAGAGTTCTGATAAATGGACTTTCTACTTCTCAGCAGACATGCAGGGATATTGGTCAGGACCAATGGAACTGACGGCTTTAATTTTGGAGCATGCTAAAGGGATGTGGTCCAAAGTTATTTCAGAAGGGGAGGTACGAGTGGGAATGTGGTGGACAGATAGGGGGTGGGGTAAAGTTAGAAGAGAATTTGTCACAAGAGCATGGGCAGTGTTCACAGTGTCAAGAGAAAACGGTACCATTAGAAATAATTTCAGTACAGAACTGTTGGTTACTTCTAAGCTTTCCAGTATATCTGAAGAAGGCCTTGTGGTTGTCTTTTTAATTAGTTCCAGTCCTAAGTTCAAAGTTGGCCTTGCATTTCATAGTGGTACATTTGAGAGACTTAAATTTTAATGGCTTTTATAATGAAGTGGACATCCTTTAGAGATGGCCAAGAGCTTTCCCTTTTCCTATTCATTTTCAGTGTGGACGTGGCACCATATGGGTTTACTTTTCCATTTGACATTTTAATTACATTAGACTGGTACAGATGTCTCAAATACATGTATCCAAGAGGGAGTCAAATCAAAGGGATCTAATGACACAAAAGAAAGAGCTTCCCTTAAAATGTAATGAAGACTGGAACAGAATGATGAGCAGGTTGAGGAGAAAAAATCATCAAAAATGTTCTGGAAGTAGGTGGAATTAGGAAATATTGAGAACAATATTCACTTGAAATGGAGAAAGATGGCACACTGAGAAAAATGGTGTGGGAAAAGTAGCTAACTGTATACAGGGAAGTTTAAGTTTTTTAAAACGAATATCAGAATTGCTTGTGGTAAACACCACAAGATAAATAGAACTGTGTACACAAATAACATTTCCTGGAAATAAGTTTATTCTTTTTCTGAATGAATACAAAAGTGTCATCCAACCAATTGCTATAAACTCTCCTGCAAGCCTTATGCTTAATTACTACAGTAAAATATTGACTTCACTGTATTAATCTATATCTAAGCCAGATACACTAGTGAATAGGAAAGAGAAACAGGGGGTAGACACCATAAAAACAAAACTTTCTATACAGCTATAAAGACTCATGACCTTAAATTTAGACACTATGCTATGAAACAAGTGGAAAAGAAAAAAAACACACTTACCTCATTACTATCAATACCTTCATAAGTCACTCTAACAAGTGGCAAAGCTACCTTGATAAACTTCTCCACTATATTACACAGTTATATGACCTGGACATGACCCATGTCCAACTTTGAACCAGACTGCTTCTCTAGCCTGCTTGATGTTGAAACAAAGCCAGACCAAATCCTTAAAAAAATGCCACTGGCATTACGTCAACCATGCAGTTTGTGTTACAGGTAAACAGGTGTCTCTTTGTACTTCTTATTTTCCAGGTTATAGAGGTCATTTTGTCATGAGATTACGTTTTCTTCTATGCAGGTTTTCTACAGACTGAACAACATTAAGTCATCATAATATTTTGCTTCTGATTTAGATGTATTTAATAACTTAAACAACATTCCTGTTTATGTTCTATTGCTTAATCATTATATTTCCTTGCAGCCTCAGGAACATTGAGACATAAATGTTTTTTTACTATTACTGCACCAATCAGAGAGGGTGGAAATAAAGTTCTACAGTCACATGAAAGCAATCTGGCAAAAAATAAAATCTGAACGTCTGTACATAGATATTTCCAAACTTCAGTTTATCAAGGCATCGTGGGATAGGTGAAAATTTAACTTTAGAATGTATATTGCCACATAGTTTCAGGAATACAAAATGTTGTGCAAATTAGGGTACCCAGCTCAATTAAATGAATCCACTATATACTAAGGTGGTACAGGGGTGAATTTTAATGTGTGCTAACCTTAACCCTGCCACCAAACCTAACCCCTAACCATACAATTTACCTTAGGAAAAAACCCTTCCATAACACTGTTGCTACACCAGACACACAGACACACATCACAAACATCAACACAGAAACATAACACTAAATCTTTCCCCTTACTTAGCTCTTAGTCTAAACCCAACCAGCAAAAACACATGCACATACTCTCTTACCCCCAATGTTGAATCTTATATATATATATATATATATATATATATATATATATATATATATTTATTTGCAGTTGGTTTACCAGGATAGTCCATTGGGCCAAAAGAACCCGTTTTCAATGTAGTCCTGGGGAGAAAAGCTCCAATACAGACAAATTAGGTGCATACAAAAATTACAATAATGATTGTACAGAGTAGAAGATAAAACATTTAAGCTCAATATTCAACAAGCATTCAAAACAATACAATATGATGAGGATTAATGAGAGGTAAATAAACTGAAACAGTAATGTGATATACATTCAGAGGAGTCATTCAGAAGTAGACATAAAATAACATTACAGAGTAGATATTCTGAGGGAACATAAGCTTTGTTAGGTAGAGTTGAGTATCATAAGTGTAAAGGAGGATGAGATATCATAAATTTATGAGGGGAGGGAGTAAGAACAATCCTATTGGGAACTTAGATATGTATGAAGAGATTTTTTGAACATGTACTGGTTTGAGGTGGTACAAATGGATGGTGGGAGTGAGTTCCAGAGACGGCAAGGTTAAAGGATAGTAAGTGTTTACCTGGGGGATGAGATGGTTTATGGACTTCCAATAGGTTAGACCTTAAGACTCTATTTGGTAGGTGCATTTTGAAGGCAGAAGACAGGGAGGGACAAAGAGAAGGACTAAGAATGAGCTTGTGAGCAAAAGTCAGCTGTATATATATGAGATGATTAGGTAATTAGAGCCAGTTTAGGTTTTGGAGAGAGGAACAGTGGTGGGTGGAGGACCTGTGGCTATTGGCGAATTTGGCGATTTTGTTATAGCAGGAGGAAAGCTGTTTTTTTAGAGAGGTCTGAAGATTGGTCAGTAATGGGGCCCCATAGAGAAGAGAGGGGATGAGAAAAGAGGAAGCGAGTGTGATTTTGGAGGAGCTTGTAAGGTACTGATTCTGACGGTAGAGCATACCTAGTTTTTGATGAGTTTTTTTAATATTTAGTTGTAGATGGGAGTTGTAGCTAAGCCGATTGTCAATTTGTACACCTAGTAGCTTAGTTTCAGACACTAGTTCAAGGGGTGAGTTATTTTGGCTGGTAATTGAGAAAGAGTTTATATTGAAGGAAGTGGATTTGGAGGGGGTGAATACCATAAGTTTTGTTTTGGAGGCATTGAGTGCTAAGTGATTTATTTTCATCCACTGTTCGGTAATTGAAAAAGCTTCCTGAGTAAGTTTTTGGAGCAGAGAGGAGGAGGTGGCAGAGCAGATAATAGTAGAATCATCTGCATATTGGATGATGTTTGCAAATGGAATTGATTTGTGGAAATCATTTATAAATATATTAAAGAGGAGGGGACCAAGAATAGATCCTTGAGGAACTCCAGTGGGGGTACTAAGGAAAGGGGAAGTGGCCTTTTTCCATATTGCAGCTTGGTATCTATTTGATAGATAGCTGGAGAACCAATTTATGGAGGAGGGAGAGGTTAAGTTTTGACAGTTTGGTTAAGAGCAGATTGTGTGAGATAGTGTCAAAGGCCTTGGAGAGGTCAAGTAGTAGGGTAGAGACAATGTGGCCGGAATCACATGCTGTGTTAACAGTCTCAAGGAAGGACAAGAGGGCTGTCATAGTGCTGTGATTTGGCCTGAATCCGTGTTGTGTAGGGGTTATAAGGTTGTTATCTAAGAGATGTGGCAAGAGTTGAAGGTGGATACACTTTTCCAGAAGTTTAGAAATAGGGGGCAGGATAGCAATAGGACGAAAGTTGTTGATGTTACAATTATTGCCTCCTTTATGCAGGGGATATATATATATATATATAAAACAACACACACACAAACACACACATATATATATATATATTATATATATGTGTGTGTGTGTTTTTATATATATATATATATATATATATATATATATATATATATATATATATATATATGTATAAGAGAAAAATAATGCCCTTCCGCGTGGAACTGCCAAAATTCAAAATTGAAAAGTACTCACAGAAAACTTCTGGTGAAGGAGGCCCAGCGACAAAGTTGTTAAAAATCTAGTCCATCAACAGGCATGATAGGCGTGGTCCTGTAAGTAATCCAAAGGAAACAGCAGCAGCATAAAGTATCATTGAACAGCTAATCCAACAACAAACAAAGTCAGCGTGGTCATGAAGTAGGTCCAAAGTTCATAAACACAGGAAAAAAGCAAATGAGTTTATTAAATGAGTAAGCGCTTTCGCGGATCTACCATCCGCTTCATCAGACTAAAACCAAATAAGTTTGAAAACAGCTTAAATAACTTCTGAAAATCATGTGATCAATCTAGCAGTCAGCTGATTAAATCAAACTCCTTGTCATAGAAAATTTAAAGTTATACACAGAGATAAAATCAATGTTCCTACATTGATGTTGTAATGCAACTAAAAATACTAAAAGCACTTTAAAACAACACACAATAGCAAATTTAAAATGTACAAGTATATGCAGAAAATATTTACAAGCCTTATATGTAAAAACAGACAAATATGCAAACATGTAAAAGCTCCAAATAGGGCAGTAAGTAAAAATGAATACACAAAATACTTTCAAACCTTGTGTACTGGAGTGAACAGATGTGCAACTATACGAGTGCACCAAAAAGTCATTGTGTAAATAGGGGGTATAATTATATATAATGTGTTCAAAGTAACTATGCATTTTATTTGACCACAAACAAACAATCAATAAGTGAATGGATAACTACGCAGGTATAGCTATGAATGCAGGCACTAAATGTAAAGAATCAGAAATAGAAATCACAGTCGAAACAGTGCATAATGCATGAAAAACATGTAGAACTGAACACATGAATGTTAAATGTCAAATTGTTGTTTATCTCATAGATGTCAAAGTCATTTAATTTTACGCCCAGTTCGCAAAGGTGCAAGAGAAATACAAACAACAAACCTTCTAGACAAGCCATCATTCTTCCTTATTCTAACAACATCTCCACTGCAGAGCATGCCATAGCAATGCATTGGAACATATTGATGGCAGACAAAAATATTGCTGAGATCATTGGAACTCATCCATCGTTTATATATAGTAACAAGGTCAACCTCAAGAGATCACTTTGCTACAGAACAGAAAACAGGAGAATGCTTCCTCATACCTCTAACTTTGAGGGCACTAAAAATGTGGCAAATGCCAACAATGCCACCTCATAGATGAATCACGATTTTTCAAACACCCTGAAACGGGTGTACTATGGGAACTCAGGAACAACAGCTCATGCCATACCAGGAATGTTGTTTATGTGGCTCACTGTCTCTCATGTCATTGTTTTTATGTTGGCAAGACCAACAGATCATTGAGAGAACGTATTAGAGATCATTGTTATTGTTATAACAGGAAAGAAGATTATAGTGCATTAGCCAAACATATGCTAACTAAAGGGATAGATCATACGTTTCTCTTTCAGGTTCTACATATTCAACAAGAATCAGAAAGACTGGGTGATACAGTGAATCTCACAGAACAAGCAGAAGTCAAATGGATACTTAGACTTTCTGCTCACAAAGGCATGGGTCTCAATGACACAGTGTCCCCGAAACCACATCTAAAAGGGCGTAAAATTAAATGACTTTGACATCTATGAGAGAAACAACAATTTGATATTTAACATTCATGTGTTCAGTTCTACATGTTTTTCATGCATTATGCACTGTTTCGACTGTGATTTCTATTTCTGATTCTTTACATTTAGTGCCTGCATTCATAGCTATACCTGCGTAGTTATCCATTCACTTATTGATTGTTTGTTTGTGGTCAAATAAAATGCATAGTTACTTTGAACACATTATATATAATTATACCCCCTATTTACACAATGACTTTTTGGTGCACTCATATAGTTGCACATCTGTTCACTCCAGTACACAAGGTTTGAAAGTATTTTGTGTATTCATTTTACTTACTGCCCTATTTGGAGCTTTTACATGTTTGCATATTTGTCTGTTTCTACATATAAGGCTTGTAAATATTTTCTGCATATACTTGTACATTTTAAATTTGCTATTGTGTGTTGTTTTAAAGTGCTTTTAGTATTTTTAGTTGCATTACAACATCAATGTAGGAACATTGATTTTATCTCTGTGTATAACTTTAAATTTTCTATGACAAGGAGTTTGATTTAAACAGCTGACTGCTAGATTGATCACATGATTTTCAGAAGTTATATAAGCTGTTTTCAAACTCATTTGGTTTTAGTCTGATGAAGCGGATGGTAGATCCGCGAAAGCGCTTACTCATTTAATAAACTTATTTGCTTTTTTTTACTGGTTTTGACCTCCTTTGGCTTCACATTTCATGAATCCTGTGTTTATGAACTTTGGACCTACTTCATGACCACGCTGACTTTGTTTGTTGTTGGATTAGCTGTTGAATGATACTTTATGCTGCTGCTGTTTCCTTTGGATTACTTACAGGACCACGCCTATCATGCCTGTTGATGGACTAGATTTTTAACAACTTTGTTGCTGGGCCTCCTTCACCAGAAGTTTTCTGTGAGTACTTTTCAATTTTGAATTTTGGCAGTTCCACGCGGAAGGGCATTATTTTTCTCATTTTTGACTTTTGGGCACCACTGTTTCTGTTTTTACACTTAATTCACTGCTGGAACACCATGGAAGGGTTAGAAAGTGGAGATTTGAGAGGAAACAACACTGTCAATACAGCCTTACAGGCCACCAGACCTAAAGATGTTTTGTTGGCAGCCTCCAATCCTTTGTTATTTATGGACACTGTCATCTCTGATAACAGTACAAATGAACATATTGTTGATGAACAATTGGTCAAAACCTTGAAAAGAGACATAGAAAATGCTTTGTTTAAATTTAAATGTTTACAGACTCAGCGTTTCCACATGGAAGCCTCCTTGGATTGCCATGTTATCCCGAGGGGTCTACGGGTTTTAAATATGCCTACATATGGCAATTTATACCCCAATTACTTAGTCAATGGCAACAAATCAACTTGGCAACCAGTAGAGCTTACATGAAGTTATTAGTGGATTTTTTCAGACCTATAGAAAATCAATTACTTGAAGACATCGTCTCGTTTCAGAACAGACTTATAGATCTCTATGGTGCGGATTCCACCGAAGTCTTTATACAGGAACTTATGGATCGGGTTTCTCGTTACGAGCATACCTTATTGGTCCAGAGAAAGAAGTTAAACAGAGACATTGAGGATTTTAACAAACAGAATGTATTTGTTTGGCCTAGACATAATGACCACACTGTTGCGATGAATACACGTGCTCAAAACACAAACAACAGACAAGATAAAGCTCACAACAATGATTCTAATGAACATCTGGTATTGAAACCTCAGAATATTGGTCCTAAACAGGGCATGGTACCTGGAATTAGATCTGAACAGGAAGAACACACTGCCGTCACTGCTGCATTAGTCATTACTTCCCCTGAACCAGTTCGATCAGTGTACACTACTCCGGATGACACTTTTTCCAACCGACCAGATGATGGTTTGTCCACTACCAGTGGAACTAACACTGTCAATAGTCTATCCAGTGTAGTAAGGCGCAAAATAGAATGAGAAAAAATAGGCAATAACCATTTTCCTACTGCCCCTTTTCCGATCAGAACAGGGAGAAAAAGATCACTGGATTCCGACAACTTCAGAGGAACAAAAAGGAAAGATGTTTTTCCACAACAGAACCAACACACGTTGAAGAAGCTTTGGAACCAAGGAACTTAGTATATAATCTTTCCAAATATGAACTAACTTCAGCTGAGACCTCACTTCTCAACAAGGTCATGAGTTTTATACCCAGTTCGAACATGGACATTAGTGAAAGCTCTACTAGCTGTTTGAGTATTCACGCGTAATGTTGCCCTAAAACTCTGCTTCAAACATGAAGCAGACAATCAACAAGAACATGTTTTATTTAGAAGAAAGAGCACTTATTTACCTCCCTCTACAGCTGAACTGGATGTCTTCCTTAAAGCAGTAGAACAAACGTTATATAATGATTTTACTCTTTATAACAAAAACAAAAACAGCAATCTTTCCCAAGAAGAAAAAGAAGCTTTGTTCAGCTTAAAAAACAATGTCCATATTACCATCTGTCCTGCTGACAAAGGAGGCCCGGTAGTAGTTATGGACTCCAGTTATTACAACATCAGAATGACAGAAATGCAAACTAGTGAAGCATATAAAACCATTCCAAAGGACACTGTGGATGAAATAATACAGAACATCAATAACAACCTAATTGACTGTAGAGACCTCAACATAATATCCGAGGAATTGCTGAATTTCTTCACAGTAAGGAGTCCTCTAGTACCTGTTATCCATGGATTACCTAAGGTGCACAAAAATCCAGTTGCCCCCGATTTAAGGCCCATTGTACCAGGTTCAGGTTGGTCAACTGAACCCTTATCTGTTTACTTAGAACATGAACTCAAAAAAGTTCTGAGTAATTACACTTACATTTTGAAAGATACAGAACAGTTCTTGGTCGACTTGTTTCAGTATTCACATCACAAACCAGACATGAATGACATCTATTTAGTCACGATGGATGTAGTTTCTTTATTCACTTGTATACCGAATCATGAAGGCATTGACTGTCTGAAATCACTACTAGGTGAACCGGTGAATTATGATCCTCAGAAAATTGATTTTCTAGGCTTACTTTTGGAACTCACACTCGAAAACAATGTCTTTCTCTATGATGGCAAATATTATAGACAGAAAGAAGGTGTAGCGATGGGCACAAGCTGTGCAAACAGCTATGCGAACTTAGTGATGGTCACATGGGAACTTACCCATATACTTAACCAGCCCAACATAACATTCTATCGAAGGTTTGTAGATGACCTGTTTTTTCTATGGAAAGGTTCACAGGAAGAACTCATAACACTTGTAGGAAACATCAACAAAGAGGAATGTTTTCTGAAGTTTACATTGAACTACTCATTGAACAGTGTCGACTACTTAGATACTACAATATACAAAAAGGAAGGTAGACTGTCTACTAAGGTATATCGCAAACCTTGCTACACCCCAGCATTCTTACACAGAACGAGCATGCATAACCCTACTATTTTTGGCAATATTATCAAGGGTCAGGCTATGAGGCTATCAAGGCTCTCATGTGAAGACACATCCTTTCACAAAGAATTAAAACAACTTGAGACTGGCCTCATCAACAGGGGCTACAGTAAACATGACATTTCTAGGGTTTACTCTAATATGAATAACTATAGGCAAACGAGAGCAAAACCTTATTTCTCTGAAAGCAGTTCGCAAAGGTGCAAGAGAAATACAAACAACAAACCTTCTAGACAAGCCATCATTCTTCCTTATTCTAACAACATCTCCACTGCAGAGCATGCCATAGCAATGCATTGGAACATATTGATGGCAGACAAAAATATTGCTGAGATCATTGGAACTCATCCATCGTTTATATATAGTAACAAGGTCAACCTCAAGAGATCACTTTGCTACAGAACAGAAAACAGGAGAATGCTTCCTCATACCTCTAACTTTGAGGGCACTAAAAAATGTGGCAAATGCCAACAATGCCACCTCATAGATGAATCACGATTTTTCAAACACCCTGAAACGGGTGTACTATGGGAACTCAGGAACAACAGCTCATGCCATACCAGGAATGTTGTTTATGTGGCTCACTGTCTCTCATGTCATTGTTTTTATGTTGGCAAGACCAACAGATCATTGAGAGAACGTATTAGAGATCATTGTTATTGTTATAATAGGAAAGAAGATTATAGTGCATTAGCCAAACATATGCTAACTAAAGGGATAGATCATACGTTTCTCTTTCAGGTTCTACATATTCAACAAGAATCAGAAAGACTGGGTGATACAGTGAATCTCACAGAACAAGCAGAAGTCAAATGGATACTTAGACTTTCTGCTCACAAAGGCATGGGTCTCAATGACACAGTGTCCCTGAAACCACATCTAAAAGGGCGTAAAATTAAATGACTTTGACATCTATGAGAGAAACAACAATTTGACATTTAACATTCATGTGTTCAGTTCTACATGCTTTTCATGCATTATGCACTGTTTTGACTGTGATTTCTATTTCTGATTCTTCACATTTAGTGCCTGCATTCATAGCTATACCAGCGTAGTTATCCATTCACTTATTGATTGTTTGTTTGTGGTCAAATAAAATGCATAGTTACTTTGAACACATTATATATAATTATACCCCCCATTTACACAATGACTTTTTTGGTGCACTCATATAGTTGCACATCTGTTCACTCCAGTACACAAAGTATTTTGTGTATTCATTTTACTTACTGCCCTATTTGGAGCTTTTACATGTTTGCATATTTGTCTGTTTCTACATATAAGGCTTGTAAATATTTTCTGCATATACTTGTACATTTTAAATTTGCTATTGTGTGTTGTTTTAAAGTGCTTTTAGTATTTTTAGTTGCATTACAACATCAATGTAGGAACATTGATTTTATCTCTGTGTATAACTTTAAATTTTCTATGACAAGGAGTTTGATTTAATCAGCTGACTGCTAGATTGATCACATGATTTTCAGAAGTTATTTAAGCTGTTTTCAAACTCATTTGGTTTTAGTCTGATGAAGCGGATGGTAGATCCGCGAAAGCGCTTACTCATTTAATAAACTCATTTGCTTTTTTTTACTGGTTTTGACCTCCTTTGGCTTCACATTTCATGAATCCTGTGTTTATGAACTTTGGACCTACTTCATGACCACGCTGACTTTGTTTGTTGTTGGATTAGCTGTTGAATGATACTTTATGCTGCTGCTGTTTCCTTTGGATTACTTACAGGACCACACCTATCATGCCTGTTGATGGACTAGATTTTTAACAACTTTGTTGCTGGGCCTCCTTCACCAGAAGTTTTCTGTGAGTACTTTTCAATTTTGAATTTTGGCAGTTCCACGCGGAAGGGCATTATTTTTCTCATTTTTGACTTTTTGGGCACCACTGTTTCTGTTTTTTTACACTTAATTCACTGCTGGAACACCATGGAAGGGTTAGAAAGTGGAGATTTGAGAGGAAACAACACTGTCAATACAGCCTTACAGGCCACCAGACCTAAAGATGTTTTGTTGGCAGCCTCCAATCCTTTGTTATTTATGGACACTGTCATCTCTGATAACAGTACACATGAACATATTGTTGATGAACAATTGGTCAAAACCTTGAAAAGAGACATAGAAAATGCTTTGTTTAAATTTAAATGTTTACAGACTCAGCGTTTCCACATGGAAGCCTCCTTGGATTGCCATGTTATCCCGAGGGGTCTACGGGTTTTAAATATGCCTACATATGGCAATTTATACCCCCAATTACTTAGTCAATGGCAACAAATCAACTTGGCAACCAGTAGAGCTTACATGAAGTTATTAGTGGATTTTTTCAGACCTATAGAAAATCAATTACTTGAAGACATCGTCTCGTTTCAGAACAGACTTATAGATCTCTATGGTGCGGATTCCACCGAAGTCTTTATACAGGAACTTATGGATCGGGTTTCTCGTTACGAGCATACCTTATTGGTCCAGAGAAAGAAGTTAAACAGAGACATTGAGGATTTTAACAAACAGAATGTATTTGTTTGGCCTAGACATAATGACCACACTGTTGCGATGAATACACGTGCTCAAAACACAAACAACAGACAAGATAAAGCTCACAACAATGATTCTAATGAACATCTGGTATTGAAACCTCAGAATATTGGTCCTAAACAGGGCATGGTACCTGGAATTAGATCTGAACAGGAAGAACACACTGCCGTCACTGCTGCATTAGTCATTACTTCCCCTGAACCAGTTCGATCAGTGTACACTACTCCGGATGACACTTTTTCCAACCAACCAGATGATGGTTTGTCCACTACCAGTGGAACTAACACTGTCAATAGTCTATCCAGTGTAGTAAGGCGCAAAATAGAATGAGAAAAAATAGGCAATAACCATTTTCCTACTGCCCCTTTTCCGATCAGAACAGGGAGAAAAAGATCACTGGATTCCGACAACTTCAGAGGAACAAAAAGGAAAGATGTTTTTCCACAACAGAACCAACACACGTTGAAGAAGCTTTGGAACCAAGGAACTTAGTATATAATCTTTCCAAATATGAACTAACTTCAGCTGAGACCTCACTTCTCAACAAGGGCATGAGTTTTATACCCAGTTCGAACATGGACATTAGTGAAAGCTCTACTAGCTGTTTGAGTATTCACGCGTAATGTTGCCCTAAAACTCTGCTTCAAACATGAAGCAGACAATCAACAAGAACATGTTTTATTTAGAAGAAAGAGCACTTATTTACCTCCCTCTACAGCTGAACTGGATGTCTTCCTTAAAGCAGTAGAACAAACGTTATATAATGATTTTACTCTTTATAACAAAAACAAAAACAGCAATCTTTACCAAGAAGAAAAAGAAGCTTTGTTCAGCTTAAAAAACAATGTCCATATTACCATCTGTCCTGCTGACAAAGGAGGCCCGGTAGTAGTTATGGACTCCAGTTATTACAACATCAGAATGACAGAAATGCAAACTAGTGAAGCATATGAAACCATTCCAAAGGACACTGTGGATGAAATAATACAGAACATCAATAACAACCTAATTGACTGTAGAGACCTCAACATAATATCCGAGGAATTGCTGAATTTCTTCACAGTAAGGAGTCCTCTAGTACCTGTTATCCATGGATTACCTAAGGTGCACAAAAATCTAGTTGCCCCCGATTTAAGGCCCATTGTACCAGGTTCAGGTTGGTCAACTGAACCCTTATCTGTTTACTTAGAACATGAACTCAAAAAAGTTCTGAGTAATTACACTTACATTTTGAAAGATACAGAACAGTTCTTGGTCGACTTGTTTCAGTATTCACATCACAAACCATACATGAATGACATCTATTTAGTCACGATGGATGTAGTTTCTTTATTCACTTGTATACCAAATCATGAAGGCATTGACTGTCTGAAATCACTACTAGGTGAACCGGTGAATTATGATCCTCAGAAAATTGATTTTCTATGCTTACTTTTGGAACTCACACTCGAAAACAATGTCTTTCTCTATGATGGCAAATATTATAGACAGAAAGAAGGTGTAGCGATGGGCACAAGCTGTGCAAACAGCTATGCGAACTTAGTGATGGTCACATGGGAACTTACCCATATACTTAACCAGCCCAACATAACATTCTATCGAAGGTTTGTAGATGACCTGTTTTTCTATGGAAAGGTTCACAGGAAGAACTCATAACACTTGTAGGAAACATCAACAAAGAGGAATGTTTTCTGAAGTTTACATTGAACTACTCATTGAACAGTGTCGACTACTTAGATACTACAATATACAAAAAGGAAGGTAGACTGTCTACTAAGGTATATCGCAAACCTTGCTACACCCCAGCATTCTTACACAGAACGAGCATGCATAACCCTACTATTTTTGGCAATATTATCAAGGGTCAGGCTATGAGGCTATCAAGGCTCTCATGTGAAGACACATCCTTTCACAAAGAATTAAAACAACTTGAGACTGGCCTCATCAACAGGGGCTACAGTAAACATGACATTTCTAGGGTTTACTCTAATATGAATAACTATAGGCAAACGAGAGCAAAACCTTATTTCTCTGAAAGCAGTTCGCAAAGGTGCAAGAGAAATACAAACAACAAACCTTCTAGACAAGCCATCATTCTTCCTTATTCTAACAACATCTCCACTGCAGAGCATGCCATAGCAATGCATTGGAACATATTGATGGCAGACAAAAATATTGCTGAGATCATTGGAACTCATCCATCGTTTATATATAGTAACAAGGTCAACCTCAAGAGATCACTTTGCTAAAGAACAGAAAACAGGAGAATGCTTCCTCATACCTTTAACTTTGAGGGCACTAAAAAATGTGGCAAATGCCAACAATGCCACCTCATAGATGAATCACGATTTTTCAAACACCCTGAAACGGGTGTACTATGGGAACTCAGGAACAACAGCTCATGCCATACCAAGAATGTTGTTTATGTGGCTCACTGTCTCTCATGTCATTGTTTTTATTTGTACTATGGGAACTCAGGAACAACAGCTCATGCCATACCAGGAATGTTGTTTATGTGGCTCACTGTCTCTCATGTCATTGTTTTTATGTTGGCAAGACCAACAGATCATTGAGAGAATGTATTAGAGATCATTGTTATTGTTATAACAGGAAAGAAGATTATAGTGCATTAGCCAAACATATGCTAACTAAAGGGATAGATCATACGTTTCTCTTTCAGGTTCTACATATTCAACAAGAATCAGAAAGACTGGGTGATACAGTGAATCTCACAGAACAAGCAGAAGTCAAATGGATACTTAGACTTTCTGCTCACAAAGGCATGGTTCTCAATGACACAGTGTCCCCGAAACCACATCTAAAAGGGCGTAAAATTAAATGACTTTGACATCTATGAGAGAAACAACAATTTGATATTTAACATTCATGTGTTCAGTTCTACATGTTTTTCATGCATTATGCACTGTTTCGACTGTGATTTCTATTTCTGATTCTTTACATTTAGTGCCTGCATTCATAGCTATACCTGCGTAGTTATCCATTCACTTTTTGATTGTTTGTGGTCAAATAAAATGCATAGTTACTTTGAACACATTATATATAATTATACCCCCTATTTACACAATGACTTTTTGGTGCACTCATATAGTTGCACATCTGTTCACTCCAGTACACAAGGTTTGAAAGTATTTTGTGTATTCATTTTTACTTACTGCCCTATTTGGAGCTTTTACATGTTTGCATATTTGTCTATTTCTACATATAAGGCTTGTAAATATTTTCTGCATATACTTGTACATTTTAAATTTGCTATTGTGTGTTGTTTTAAAGTGCTTTTAGTATTTTTAGTTGCATTACAACATCAATGTAGGAACATTGATTTTATCTCTGTGTATAACTTTAAATTTTCTATGACAAGGAGTTTGATTTAATCAGCTGACTGCTAGATTGATCACATGATTTTCAGAAGTTATATAAGCTGTTTTCAAACTTATTTGGTTTTAGTCTGATGAAGCGGATGGTAGATCCGCGAAAGCGCTTACTCATTTAATAAACTCATTTGCTTTTTTTACTGGTTTTGACCTCCTTTGGCTTCACATTTCATGAATCCTGTGTTTATGAACTTTGGACCTACTTCATGACCACGCTGACTTTGTTTGTTGTTGGATTAGCTGTTGAATGATACTTTATGCTGCTGCTGTTTCCTTTGGATTACTTACAGGACCACGCCTATCATGCCTGTTGATGGACTAGATTTTTAACAACTTTGTCGCTGGGCCTCCTTCACCAGAAGTTTTCTGTGAGTACTTTTCAATTTTGAATTTTGGCAGTTCCACGGAAGGGCATTATTTTTCTCATTTTTGACTTTTTGGGCACCACTGTTTCTGTTTTATATATATATATATATATATATATATATATGTGTGTGTGTGTGTGTATAACACACACACACACACACACACACACACACACATATATATATATATATATATATATATATATATATATATATATATATATATATGTATATGTGTGTGTGTGTGTGCATCAATGCCACATTTACTTTCTATAGTCCATTTCATTTTATATATTTGCTGCGTTCGGTGATGTGTACTCAAACAATGCACTGGATAAATTCTACACAGATAGAAATCTTTCAATAAGGATACACCCATAAATATTATAACCTATCAAAATTTAACGCTGACATGTCCATCTAACCTAAAACCCTGTAACTAGTTCACCCTTATAGCCCTATCTTTAGATGAGGCAGTTCAGAAATTTAATATAATATTCCAAAATATTCTTTATTGCTCCATTAAGAAAGAAAATAAAAGCTAACCATGCTCTGTGGCTAAGCAAAAGTACTAAGCCACTTTTGCAAAACAGAGATAATGGGTCTATATTATCTCGCTGAAATGACAATACAGCGAATGCTGTTTCAGCGACAAGTAAACATCGATCCACCACTTCTGGGAATGGCCAGAACATCGATTTTTTTCCAAGGGAAAAAAATCATTAGTCCAACCTCACATAAAACACCATACATACCATTGCAAAGTAAGGGGATGTGCCCCCCACACTCCACCCCTAACTAAATATACCAACTCCGAGAGTGCACTACAGTGGGGAAAAAGGCAATTACATGGTGATGGCCAAGTGATTTTTTTCCCTTGGGGAAAAAATTGATGTTCTGGCCTTTTGTGGAAGTGGTGGATCGATGTTTACGTGTCGCTAAAACGGTATTCCCTGTATTGCCATTTTGGCAATATAATATAGGCCCGAGATAATGCCTGGAAAACATGATTAAAATATGACACATACCAAAACCTGCAATTATCAAAGAGCTACATAATCTTACTAAAAGAATAGGTCAACACATATAAAATACTACTATACTCATATTCAAAACAACCATAGAAACAACTCAAAAGCATTCTGGTCTTCTGTCCAAGAAATATTCCATTCTGGAAGTAAAACCCAAATCCTTATTTCAACTCTTCTGCAACAGAAGTAGCATCCAAATTCAGCTCATACTTACTAGACAGTATAGGAAACCGTAGTAAGGAAGCTCCTTCCAAAATCCTCAGTACACAACACCCCACCATGCTAACTTATGTACCTTCACCATATGGTCCATTTCAACTTCCTGTAGAAGGAAAACACTGAAACCCTGTTCACCATTTGTTGACAATCTCTTAGCGGAATACCCAAAATTGGAGATGCCAATATGTGTTCTTATAAACCGCTCAGTACAAAAGTCCAATGTTCCATAACCTTCACTAAACACAATTAAAGCCAGTCTCTCCTCTTTATTCCTTGATTTCTCTAAAGCCTTCAACACTGTTGCACATATCAACCTTCTGCAACAAATTTCTTCTCCAGGCATATCCAAGACTATTCTCATATGGTTCAGTAGCTACTTATCAAACAAACCTCAATCTGTAAAATGGCCTAACACTCACTCTGCCTTCTCGATAGTTACTATCTGGATACCCCAAGGCTCTACCCTTCACCCTCTCCTCTTTAATGTTTTCATAAACAATTTGTACCTCTTCACAGCATGCCTCTTTAATCCAGCACCTGGGTGATTCAACCCTTACTTGCTCTGCAGACCATCTAAGCTATCTTCAACAAATCACCCAAGAAGCTTTTAACCCCATTCAAAATTGGTTCATCAAAGCACAACTAATGTTAAACCTCGTATAAAACTAAATGACTCCTTTGCTTTCCTCAGCCCTACACACAACACAAAACCAAATTTAAAATTACGTCCATTTATAATGCAGTACACTAAATTATTAGGGTTGTTATCAGATGACAATTTTAAATTTGATCTGTACATTTAACACTTATTAAAAATAGTCACCAGAAACTAGGAATGCTATCCCAAGCTAAACATTTTTTTACTAACACTACAAAATAACCAACCCTCACTACTACCACGTTTTACCACCACTCTTGTAAGGGGCACAACTCCTCACTAACCTTCAGGCTACACTAAAAACCAAGTGAGCAATATTTTAACAAAAGTGCACAATTACCTGCTAAAAAACCCTATACAACACACCACTGCTCTTCATAAAGCAATTACACTGTATTGTAGATGCAATGCCAGATCCTGGAAGTAAATCCTACTTGCTCTGGGGCCTATACCTAACCATCACACATTTAAATATACACTAAAATAATTTACTGGTAACGCTTGGCTTTGTTCCTGCTTTACATCTGGCTAAACACTTTCTATAATCTCTTCCAGCTTTACCCGCTAATTCCATAAACAAAACTCTAAGCTCTGCACTGTACATGATGTATAGACATTCTTGTATTCCTTTTTGTACATATTGTAAATATCTACCTGATTTTATATTACTCATCTCTACTGGAGCACCGTGTGTGCATAATGTGTAGTCTCCAATCATACCCTGCACTCCAGATCATATTTCATTTATCAAATATTTCCTTATTACTTCCTTGTCTACATTTTTCTATTAGTTTGTCTGTAGCTTTTGTAACTTCTGTTTACCATACATAATATTCTATCTTCTCTAAGCCTATTTCATCTGTATGTTATTTTCCTCCTCTTACTATTCCCTATATACATCCTGCTATTCTTATGTTATAATGTCTTTATTTTTTCTCAACAGCTATGTTATCCTGTTTGTATGTCTTTGTCAGTAAATCACGGTCTTTAATTTTGTGTAGTAACTATATTAATTTGATTGATTACTTATATAACTGATTGTCTTAACATTCTCTTTACTGGAGCTTTTCTTCCCAAACCTCAGCTGAAAATGTTTAGATGAATAGATGTTTTTATATTTCTCTGCATGTAAAAACATAGAAAACTAGGCATGCTACAATAATAAAGTAAAGCAAATGATAAGGACAGTAGGTTAAACCTCAGTTGACTAACAAAAGCAGACAGTGGTTAAAAGGGTCACAAACTTTTATGGACGAGGTCTTACTTGAGGCATCTTATGAAACTATGTACAGTTGTGTGGACACAACTTCTGTAGCAGTGAATCTCATGGATTAGGGGCATGATGAAAAATAGCCCCAAGTCAAAAAGACATGAGGCTAAACATGGGTACTGCTTGCAGTGATGAGGCTCCTGAGTGTAGCTTGTAAGACTGGAAAATCACAAAGGGAACTTAAACTGGGTGAGATCCTAGCCCTGTGTAACCATTTCTAGATTTTTTTTATTTAAATGTGATTCATTGCTTTCTGTGTAACAAATGTCGAACAAGTTTCACCTTGAAAAGCAAGGAAGGACCCTCAGAGCAGAGTCCTGGACTCACTGCAACCAGTGAAGCTCAGTATTAGACAGCATTAGATAAAGGGCAGTCAAGCAGTCCAGACAGACAGCCAAGACCTACACAACCACTGGTTAAGTCCTCAGGTAGAATAATAGTTTAAATAGGAGTAATATTCCTCATGTCCTGACAAGACTGGAAAACAGCTGATAACTGGTTCTAAAATGACATTGTGTCACAGGTCATCACTCTAAAATGATACACTTGAGGCACAAGCTCTAGTCTTTGACAACATGGGACAAGGGCAGATGTATTATATATATGTATATGTGTGTGTATATATGTATGTATATATATATATATACACATTATATATATATATATATATACATTATATATATATATATATATATATATATATACATTATATATATATATATATATATATATATATATATATATATATATACATTATATATATATATATATATATATATACATTATATATATATATATATATATATATATATATATATATATATAGATATACATTATATATATATATATATATATATATATATATATATATATATATATACATTATATATATATATATATATATATATATATATATATATATATATATATATATATATACATATGTATGTATATATATATATATATACATATATAAATATATATATATATATATATATATATATACATATATATATATATACATATACATATACATATATATATATATATATATATATATAGTCTTTAAAACTCTACTCTAATACAATATGCGGATGACTCCACTATCTGCTCCTCCAAATCTTCCTCCCTACTACAACAGCTTACCCAAGAATCTTTTTCCTCCACTGAATCATGGATGTCTCAGAACCATCTAGCCCTTAACCCCAACAAAACAAAACTCCTTATCTTTACCCCAACCAAAAACTTCCCAATAAGTAAGTCAGAACTCATTGTTCAGTCCCAAAACAAAATTACCATAGAAGTCGTCCCCAACACTAAGCTGCTTGGTGTCACCATTGACGACAACCTAACCTTTGACCTTCATATCCATAATAACATCAAAAAAACCCATCAGAAACTAGGATCCCTTTATAGACACAACCACTATCTTACTCCTCTGGCAAAACAAGCTCTCACCTCAGAATACTTGCTTTCAACCCTCCTATATGGTGCACCCATCCTTACAAACATACAATCCTCTTTAAAAAACAAACTAAATTCATGCTACAACAAAATTGCGAAATTTGCCACCAATGCTAAATTTTCCACCCATCATTGTACTACTACTGCAAGAACTCAACTGGCTCGAACACCCCCAACATCTAGCATATCTGCAACTTACCATTGCCCACAAACTTATTTATTTCCCTGATGCCTGTCCCTCCCTAACTAGTTTACTTACCATCTACCACCAAAACCGGCAACTTAGATCTGAAAATAAACTGCTACTAAATGTCGATAAACCTAAGCTTTCCGCTGGCCATATGTTATACTCCTTTTCTGTCTCCAAACTATGGAACAAGGTGGAGGAGTTTCATTCTACATTAGCAAAAAATACAACTCCAGGTTGGTTAAACAGGATGATGCCCTGGTGTTCATCCACTTCCATAGACAGGGTTCATTACCATGTTCTGGCCAGATACTGGTCACACTTTATGACCCATATAGCCTGCAACTCATACCTAGACCGTCTAGAGGGTCTCACTGTCCAACCAAATACCATATTCATGGGAGACTAACTATCTCTCTATAGACTGGGAAATGTACATTGCATGTCACTCACAGGCATAATGGTTTCTTGACTTTATCAACACAAACAGTCTGCACTAGATAGCGCACAGTCCAACCAGAGAAACATATTGGACCTAGTACTCACCAAAGTGGGAGAGTGTTGCACCCTCCTCTGTATCACACCCTCATTGGTGAGGCTGGACCCCAGAAAGTACAGTTGTGCAAAATCTTATCATCACGGTAGAGGTCCTTCTCGTCACTGTTGCAGTATTCATAACAGTAGGGATCCCCTGCCTAGGGCAACCCTATGTCTGGACAGTATACCAAAGCCTTAGGTTGCTTTAAGGTATGCTGTATATTACATGTATGCTCCTCATATAGTATATGGCATAAAGGTGACATCCAGACATACCATCCTCAGAAATGAAAGCCCAAGTAGGAATGCTAGTCCAAGGAAAACCAAGAGGTAAACTAGTACATCCAGAAGACAAATGGACTGGGGGAGGCATTAGGGAGTGAATACTGCAACAGTGAACAGGAGGACATCTACCGTTATGGTAAGATTTTACACAATTGTACTATGTCCTTCCATTTCCCTGTTGCAGTATTCATAACAGTTGGGAGACTGCCAAAACTCAGGAAGAAATTTGGAAGGAGGAAAGACCAGAAGGGCTCTCTAGGATGCCATGAAGGATGGCCCTGGCAAAGCCACCTCTAGCTCTGGAAATTCCATCCAACTTGTAGTGTTTGGTAAAAGTTTGCACAGAAGTCCAGGTAGCTGCCTCAAGAATAGAGTTAGAATCCAAACCCTTGAAGAAAGGACCAGAAGAAGCCACAGCTCTAGTAGAATGAGTCTTTACAGAATAAGGAAGGCTCTTACCATGAAAAGAATAACAAAAGGAAATAGCTTTTGAGATCCAAGAAGAATTAGTCTGCTTGGATACAGCTAATCCCAAAGACCTGGGATGAAAGGAAATAAAGAGATGATCATATTTCCTAATAGTCTTAGTCGTATCCAAATCAAACCTGAGCTGTCTGTGCATATCCAATGTGTGCAGTACCTTCTCATTGGTAGATTGTGCAGAAGGGGAAAAAGTGGGTAAATGAATAGACTGATTAAGGGACAACTCATTCACCACCTTGGGCATAAAAGAAGGATTTGCATTGAAGGACATCCTGCCCTTATGAAACACCAGGAAAGGAGGATAAGCCATAAGGGATTGAAGCTCAGACACCCATCTGGCAGAAGTAAGGGCCAACAAAAAAAACAGACTTCCAAGAGAAAAACTGCAAGGAAACTGAAGCTACAGGCTCAAAATGAACCAGAGGCAATTTCTCCAAAAGAAAATTAAGATCCCAGGAAGGTGGAACAGGCTTCCTGGGAAGCCTAATATGAAGGATGCCTTTAAAGAATTGTTTAGCTACAAATCTAAAAGCTAAAGGAGGAGACAAAGGCAGACAAGCAGAGACAGCTGATACTTGGGCCTTAACAGAAGAATAAGCCAACCCAGCATTGAGCAATTCACACAGATAAGAGAGAACCAAAGGAACGTCCACAGAAAGTGGATCCATGTTATGAGAAAGACACCAAACAGAAAATCTCTTCCATTTGGATAAGTAGGATTTCCTAGTATATTGGGTTTTCTGGATTCCTGCAGGACCATAAACACATCCTCAAAAAAATGGTGTCTATATGGAATCTAAATTCTATCACCCACAGAGTCAGTTGTAGAGTGGACAGGTGGGCATGGATGAGAAATCCCTTGTCGTGTGTGAGTAGGTCCACCCTGTGAGGTAACTTGTGATGACTGTCCTTGGCTAAATGCAGAAGAAGAAGGAACCAGTGCTGTCTTGGCCAAAAGGGAGTCACAAACAAGATGTTGGGGGCATAATGCTGAATTTTGAATAGGACATTTGGAATGAAGGGAAGGGGAGGAAATGCATAAAGAAACATCCCCTTCCAAGAAAAAGAGAGGGCGTCTGCCTTCCACACCAGAGGACCTCGGGCTCTGACACAAAACAGAGGAAGTTGTTTGTACAGAGGGGAGGCAAATAGGTCTACTGGAGGAGTACCTCACTGGTGGACAATGCCCAGAAACACATCCCTGCAAAGCATCTTTCATGGGATTGAGTTAAGGACCTGCTCAGAGTATCTGCCACGATGTTTTGATATGAGGGAATGTAAACTGCCTGAAGAGTTGCTTGATCAAAAAAGAGAAGACTGTGTTTCCCCCCCATTTGCTTACATACCACATCACTCTGATGTCTGTAAACATCTTGAGAGGTTTCGGGAGAAAAGAGAGGATGAAAAGCCTGAAGAGTCAGTAGAAGGGCTCTCATCTCTGACACTGATATGCTCCTTCTGTTTAAGAAGAGACCACATCCCCTGCACCTTTAGGGAGTCAAAAGTTGCTCCCTATCTCAGATCTGAAGCATCTGTGAACAGCTCCTGAGAGGGAAGAGGGGGATGAAAAGGAAGCCCTGGATTTAGGGACAACTGCTGGATCCACCAGTGTAGTTCCCTCTTGAGACAAGGTATAAGAGGAACTACAAATTCTAGGGGATGAGCATGTTGAAGCCAAACTGACTTCAGGAACCACTGAAACTTCCTCATGTGAAGTTTGGCCAGAGGGAGCATAGGGATGGTAGATGCCATGAAACTCAGAGCTCTCAGAAACCCTCTGGCTGTAATGGAAGCCAGAGGAAGAAGAATTTGAGAGAAGAAAATAGGGGTCAAAGCCTTGGGATGAGGCAGGGATGCCAACAAAGTCACCATCGGAATCCTACAATCCAGAAAAACATGGTCCTGAGAAGGAGTCAGAGAAAACTGTTTGAAGATTATTGTAAACTCCAGGCTCTGAAGAAGAGAAATGACAAATTGGAAATTTTGTGACAGGATCTATAGAGAGGATGCCTGAAACAGAAGGTCACGCAAGTAGGGAAATACTTGGATCCCATGAGTCCTGCAAAAAGCAATCACAGGAGGGAGGCATTTGGTGAATACCCTTGAGGCAGTAGAACGGCCAAAGAGCAAAGAAGAGAATTGAAAATACTAGGAAGCAACAGACAATATGAACAAAACATGATTGACTTTAATAATCAGCTTAGTTTCTGGTGTCATTCTAAGGGGGTGCAATATTTATCAGCATGGAAGGAGATAGTCAACAGACCATGCTGCTTTGCAACTCTCCCTTCTTAGCTTTCGAATATTAGCTAAAACATTGTCTTCCCCCAAAGTGCCTTTTTTAGGCAATGCCAAACTGAAAGTACTTCCGGCATAGCAAATCAAAACCAAGAAAACCTAAAGGTATTACTGCTGTATGCTAGGAGTCTAAACATAAAAACTCCACTCCCTAGAAGTTCTCTTTACCCTAGAGAATGCAGATGCCTGTGTGGTCACTTAGACATGGTTTAAAGCAGCGAAGAGCACACCAACAGTGCTAGGTTATAATGCCTTCCACTCACTTAGGCCAGCTACTTCACAGGCAGGGACTAAAGGTAGAGGTGTCACTATTTAGATCAAAAATAAATAGACTTCATGACTGGTCAAACAGGACAATGCACTTGAACTGCTCAATGTTCAAATCACCATAGGTAAAATCCAATACCACTTCCTTGTAAGCTATAGGTCACCCTCTATGACCCAGGAAACACATACCATGTATTTAAACTTATTAGAAACACTAACCATCCAGCCCAATACCATATTCATGGGTGACTTCAATTACCCCACTATTAACTGGGAATTGTATATGACACAAGTGTACATGCTCAGAGATTCCTGGATTTTGTAAACACAAACTCCCTGGACCAGATAGTCAATACACCAACCAGGGGTGCAACCATACTGGATATGGTCCTCACTAATATGGAAGAGTCCTGCACACCCCCTACTGTACTGCTTTCCCTGGTAAGGTCAAACCACAAAATGGCCTCCTTTGAAGTAAAAATAAAACCTGGACCCTCAGCTAAACCTGGATTATTCAGGAACTATTCTAAGACTAACCTCCTGCTATTAAGTGAGAACCTGGCAACATTTCAATCCCCCATAAACCCTGATTACACTGCTGCCTATGCAAAACTGTTCACAGAAACTCTGTACAAGCATGTTAATAGCTGCGTAGAGGCAGCTGTACCCACCAGGAAGAAGTACAGAACTAACACAAAAAAACAAGCCACCCTGGTGGGATCACAACATCAAAAGGCTCTATAACAAGAGGAAGAAAATCAAGGCAACAATTAGGAGGTGCAGCACCCACAGGATAAAAGTATTCTCATCAAACTAAACAAACTCTGAGGATAAATAAAGTCTACCAAAGCCAAATTTGAGGCCAAGGACAACCACAAAGCATTCTTTAGCTATGTCTGCAACCTCAAAGGCAATACACAATTGCATGCAGAGCTCATTGTAAATGGAGCCACCTATACTGAGCCAGAAGACATAAGCAAACCTCCTGCTGATAAATTCAGCTCCAACTTTATCCCTCTACCCCCCTCAACCTTCCCTCAGGAAATATCATCACATATAACTCCCCCTAATATTACTAAGGAGCGGGTCCTTAATGCTCTCTCTAAGACCAGGAGCCCTGCATCAGTGGGCCCAGACAATATCCAAGGATGCCTTCTAAATAGCATGAAGCATAACCTATCAAAACCCCTGGAATTACTATTTAACTGTATCTTCCAAACAGGTTTTGTGTCTCATGAATGGAGAAAGGCAACTGTCATCCCTCTGCACAAAGGTGGGCCATCTACAGACCCATAAGTCTTACTAGTTTTACATGTAAAGTCATGGAAAGAATTATCATGGAGATAATCAACACAAATATAGTAAGCCTCCAGACATGGAACCCAGCCCACTTTGGTTTCATCAGGGGCAGATCATGCCTACGCAACCTGGTGGATGACTTTGAGAAGGTAACCAAAGTAATGGATGAGGGCAAAATTGTTCACACTGCCTACCTTGACCTGGCCAAGGCATTTGACACAATACACCACTTGGGCATTGTTGACAAACTCAAGAGCTTAGGTACAAACCCATATGTCACCTGGTGGATAGCCAACTGGCTAACAGACAGGACCCAGAAGTTAGAATTAGGGAGTCCATCTCTACAAAGAGGCCAGTCACGAGTGGAGTCTTTCAGAAGTCAAGGCCAGTGTCACTGGTCTTTGACTGACTAAATTTGCAGATGATTGCAAATTAGCAGCTGTCACTGAATCATACACGAACACAAATGTTCTCCAGGAGGGGCTGACACAGACAGACATACAACTGGTATCAGAGCCATGGACAAACTAAATGCCAAGAAATGCATAATAGTATCCTTTGGGAAGTCATCCATCCCTGGTAACTATCATATTGACAACACACCCCTTAGAATTGTCCCAGTAATCAGGAATTTAGGCACACACATAGGTAGCAATCTAGCCTTCGACCATTATGTATCTACAGTGGTGAGGAAATCATTCTATGTTGCGCAACTTATAAACAGAGGTACGGCATCTAAGTCCAGGGAAGTCATTGTTCCACGGTATTCGGCATTTATCAGAACTATCATTGGGTACAATGCACCCTTTGATATGTACCTAACCAGGGATATCCAACAACTGGAACATCCACAGAAGTTCCTCAATAAAAGAATACAAGGCATAAGTAAAATGTCCTATGCAGACAGCCTCAAAGCCCTATCCCTGTATTCTGTCTCCTACAGGCTTTTGAGGGGAGACCTATGCCTGGCATACAGGGCATTGTCAGACCCCACTCTGATGGACCTCCTGCATATCCACAAAACAAACAGCACCAGAATTACCCATTCTAAAGAATTAAACCTTGCCTCTGATATAAATAAGACCTGCAGGAGATATAGGTATGTATCCCAGAGACCACCGCATGTATGGAACAGGCTCCCCATCCATGTGAAGCAGAGCTCCTCTCTAACCCAATTCAAGTGCAACTTAGACAACTGGATGGGAAATCGGAAATTCATCCCTGGTTTGGCACCTATATTTCTAATGGACACAGCTTAGCTGTAAATGGTTCATCACCCAGGCCCTTAGTTCAAGGGTATCAGAACTTGTCAGAGATTTGGGATGCATGGCTAGGTTTAAAAAGGCCCTTGTGGTCATTAGCCTAGTAAACACCTATGAAAGAAATGGAAAACTTCGTAAAAAGGGATGACCAGCAATGGAATGTAGGCATTCAGACTGACAGTCGGGAGATGGCATTCAGACTGGTGGCAAAGAAGTTATGAGGATGATACATCCAGGCATCACCTTTATGCCCTGTGTTACTCGAGGAACATGAGTGTGATGTACGGCGTTCCTTCAAGTAACCTAAGTCTTTGGTATACTGGCTGGACGTTGGGCTGCCCAATGCAGGGGATCCCTACTGTGGTGAATACTGCAACAGTGAAATGGAAGAACATCTATTGCCCTCAAAATAAAAATCAACCCAGAAAACCCAACTAAGCCTGTAATGGTTAGGAACTGTTCTAAAATAAACTGCATTCTATTAAGTGACAGCTGGTCAAAATTCACAGCTCCCCCAAACCCCAAGAACACAGCTACTTATGCAGAATTAGTTACCAAAACAATGTGCAAACATGTAAATGACTGTACTGAGCATACAGTACCTACCAGACATGAGCCCAGATATCTAATACCAAAAACAAACCCCACTGTTGGAATTCTTACATTAACAGGTTATATGACAAAAGAAAAAAGTCATTGCCAAACTCAAACAACTCTCGAGACACAAGAGCTCTCTGATTCAACTAAACAAAGAATGCAGAAATCTAATAAAGTCCAATAAGGCCAATTACAAAGTCAGGATGCCTTCCCAGGCTAAGGACAATCTAGTGGCTTTCTTCATCCATGTCAGGAACCTTAAAGGTACCACTCAGCAGTGGGCAGAACTGGTGGTAAGTGACACAACCTTCACTGACTAGGGTGACATATCACTTCTACTGGGTGATAAATTTAGCTGTAACTTCACTCCCTTCCCACTCTCCCTTGTGACATCCCTTTTAGCATATCCCTCCCAACTGTCAACTTGGAGCAGGTCCTCATGGCTCTCACTTAGGCCAAAACACTGCTTCAGTAGGCCCCGACAATATACCCAGTTGCCTCCTAAATAGCCTAAAACATGACCTAGCAGGATCACTTGAGGCACTCTCCAGCTACAGCCTCAAAACCAGTTACATAGCAGGTGAGTGGAGGGCTGCAACAGTCATCTCTTTTCATAAGTGCGGACAATCAACTGACCCAGGGAACTACAGACCAATCAGTCTGATAAGTCTAATAGCCAAAGCCATAGAACAAATTACCATGGAAATGATCAACAAGGACATTGGCATCCTAAAGACACTGGACACATCCCAGTTTGTCTTTGTTAAGAGAAGGTCTGGCTTACTCAGTCTAGCAGCTATGTAAATGTGTATACCATGACCTGGCTAAGGCATTAGATACAATACCCCACTCAGGTATTGTTGACAAACACTCAGAACTAGAAATAAATCCCTACATAACTTGCTGGATTGCCGGCTGGTTCACAGACAGGACCCAGAAGTCAAGTTTGGTGAGACCACCTCCACCAGGAATACCTCAGGGCTTCATGTTGGGCCTACTCCTGTTTAGCATCTTCTTCTTGGAAGTCAAAGCTAATGTTCAAGGCCTCTGGCTCACCAAGTTCACAGATGAATGTAAATTGGGAGCCATCACAGACTCCACCATGACATCAATGTCCTACAAGAAGGTCTAATACAAACAAATGACTGGTGTCAAAGCCATGGAATAAAACTCAGCATGAAGGACTGCATTACAGTGCCCTTTGTGAAACTGTCCACCAAAGTTAATTATTCCAATGATAAATCACCTTAAGAGCTGGTCTGATAGTTTGAGATCTGGGAACATATGTAGACAATAATCTAGCCTTTAACAAACATGTAGTCAAGATAGTAAAAAATCATTCTATGTAGTCCAACTCATAAGCAAGGGTATGGCATCCAGGCCCAAGGAAGTTATAGTACCATCTACTCAGCCCTTATCAGACCCATCATTGAATACAATACCTCTTTTGGCACGTACCTAACCAGGCACTTGCAACAGTTAGAATACTCTCAAAGGTTCTTCACCAGGAGAATCCAGGGTATGAATACCCAAATACCCTGTCATACACAGATTGCCTTAAGGCCCTATCTCTGTACTCAGTCTCCTACAAGTTACTAATAGGAGATCTATGTCTGGCATATAAGGCGTCCTCAGATGCAGCTCAGATAGGCACAAACCAATAAAACTCAGCTAACTGAATGCCAAGAATGAGCTTTAACATGGGTCCTTCAGTGGGGAATGTGCAGACCTAATGTACACTGAATAAGAATTCACTGGATTGTGACTGATGGTTTGCGAGTTGATAACAATAACAATCCATTCAACAAATTTGAGTGCTCACATATTAAATACATATGTTTTCCATGGGATTAGTTGATTATAGTTAATATTGACCTCTGTATTGTTAACCCACTTTGAACAATGCAGATGGTTAGCAGTTTTGTCCCTTCCCCAGGGTTGTGCGATGTCAGCATTAGTATATATTATTAGCATTTGAGCATTCTCCAAGGAGTAACCTTGGTGCATGCACAGACTGGTGCCGGCATTCACGCTGAAGTTATTAGGTTGACGTTAGGTATGTTGTAATGTCAATTTGACAAATGTCACTAGCTGCAAATATATATATATAATATATATGTGTGTGTGTGTGTGTGTGTGTGTGTGTGTGTGTGTGTGTGTGCATGTTTGTATGTATGTATTTATTTAGTCGCACAGTTAATACTGTGTATTTGCTTTCTAAACATAGTTTGGGGCAGCTTATGTACATTAATTTTGAATAAAAAAAGTGATAGTACTATGGCCACAGTTTTAGTTTGCTCTCTCCAGCTTCAAGACAAGATCAGTTTTTCTGTTTCTAGGTGCTACTGTAAAGACAACATTCTGTAACTGGAGCCTAGCAGCTCTTATTTAGTAGTGACTAGCATAGTAGAACATGCACAGCCTAGTTTTGTTGCACGTAGGAGGGTCAGGCAGTAGAATGATGCCAATGAGTTCTGGCACACTGCACTTGTTTTTCTAGCTAGAGTGATGCATAGTGTCATATCAGCATGTACACTGTGAGGAATTAATTATTGTTACAGGCAGCAAGCTCATCTATACTAGAATGTACTGCTGACATCTTCAAAACAGCATGAATAAAATGGGCCCATAATGATTCTCTGGTTTTCCTTTCATCAAGATCAGTTGAATAATAACGACACTGCTGGAATAACAAAATTTCAAGAGTGCACAACTTTGCACACTCTTACATCACATTATATGCAAAAAATAAAGTGTCTTTGCAGGGAAGTTGTTTCCCCTGACACTGGTCACCAAATTTACTAGGTAAGAGGTTGCATAAAGATCTAACAAAGCAAAAGAGATGTTAATTTGAAAAATATATATATATATACTGTCTCTTAATTCTGAGTAGCCCAACCTCTGAATCAGTATACACAGTATAAAGCAAGACCTGTTGTAATCTGTTATCGACAGATGAGCCATTCACTGAAATATGTAGGACAGTTGACATTTTAACAAAACAAGACAAAATATTTGGGACCCATAGGATAATCTGTTTACTTTCTTAATATCCTTTAATGTTTATCTTTTCTGACATTGTGTTATCATTACATAGCTCTTTCTGGTAATAAAAGTTAATTTAATAGTGAAACAGAAATAAAGCCCATGGGTGCTAAATATAGAAAAATAGATACAAGCACTAATAGGTAAGAATAGCTCTATGCACCTTACCTAGTAGTACATTTTGGCCTTGTTTTGATTATTTTACTTTAACTTCCCTAGCCTCACTGTCTGCTTATAATGCGTACCATACCATCTTAGCTTCTGTAAGAAAATGACCCTTATGAATAAGCAAAATAATTCTTTCACCTTTATTGTGATGATGGCCAATTTAAATGGGAGAATATTATCTCCATGCTATCATGCAAATTATATTCGTTCTTTCACTTTGAGCAGATACTGACATTAACAGGACACTTCACCTCACCAGATCTGCTTGAACTTCCCTTATAAGTGGACAGGGTATCTTTTGCATAGAGACTACCATCCCATAAATGCTGCTTTATGTTAGGTGGCAGGACTACTCGTCTGTCACTTACAATATGCTTACAATGCATGTGGGAGTTGTTTGCCTCTATTTAAATGAACCTTTGTAAATCCCTTTCTTCTAATTCTGCAGAATAGAAGAAATTAAAATTACCTAATGGTTATTTAGTAGTAATTTAATAAATTCACTTGCCTAATTATGCTATCATTAATTTGTATCACAGATGCCTTTTTACATATCTGTAACAAACTTGGCAACACAACTTGCATTTCTATAATTATGCACTGTGTCACTAATCTATTCACGTGTGTGTGTGTGTGTGTGTGTGTGTGTGTGTGTGTGTGTGTCTATACACATGGACAAGCTAGGACTCAGTGACAGTAAAAGCTTTCTTGCACTTTCCATCAGCATCAAGCGTTATACATCAGAGCAGATCATTAGCTTTCAGATCACACTGGCTATTCAAAAGCTCGTGAACCTTTAACTGTGAGTAGCTGCCTGGTTAGCTGCTGAAGTGTATAAATCAAATTGGGGATATTTGCAGCCATTGCCATAATGTTCTGCTCCACTGTACTAGGAGGACATTTCCTTTTTCATAGTTGAAGATTCTTGAAGTGAATGCTACAACTAATGACATCTCTGCCAGATGAATACACAAGTGACCTTGTTTTTGCAGATAATATAAAACCCATAAATGTGTTTTTATGCACTTTGTGAACTATCTTCATTTGTCATACTGTGGGCAAGGGTCAGTAAGATCCAAGAGCCTTTTTTCCAACTTTACACTGAAAATGAGTAGCAGCGGAGTCAGCACTACATTTTACCTTATAACACCTGGGAAAGACTAGAGACATTAACAAGGTCAAGGCTTAAAAAGAAACATTCTTCTTTTAATTTATCATTTGCATTTTTCTAAGTAGGTGACACAGGGACGGTGTTTGCTAATTTGCAAACTTCTACTGTCATCTCCTCTTTGTGTTGAATTATTTTTCTATAAATAGGACAGCGAGAGAGTGAGTATGTAGAGTAATATGTTTATGTGTTATGTTTGTGTCCTTTACACACTCCCAGGTTTAAGTTTGTTTCGCCTAATAATTAGTTTAAAGCACAAATGAGGAATGTGATGATCTGCATGATCTCTTTCTAGCACAAACCAAGTGATACAGAATGACAGTACAGCATGTAATTCAATACAGTATAATGCAATACAATCATAATACACAAATTGTAAACACTATCACATATTCCAAAGTTTATCAAAAATGCATATTACTTGCACAATATAACTGAATTTGCATTATGGATGATTTAGAAGAAACCCACTAGGATTTGTTTGTTAAGGGACTACTGCCTTTCTACTTTTAGTGGGTCTTTCCTTTTATGTGCCGATTTGCCCTCAGAATATTAGTGAATTGATGTGTGGAGTTGAGGTCATTAGCAGTGGTCCTTATTAACAGCCTCCAAACTTACATTTCATGAATGGTTGGTTCACTTACAAGCATGGATATTATGAAACACAAGCAAGTTACTATCATTCTTTAGGTAGTGGGATCAAAAGGCAAAGTGCACTGAAATATGGCTGACATCAGAGTGAAATCGTAAACGGCGAGCTGACTTACTGCTTTGAGACTGGCCGAGGGACTGTATCACTCAGTGCAGTTGTCTTTCTTTCCCCTCCCTAAAATTCAGACATATGTTCTGCAATAATGGCAGATGCTCACATTTGTAACTGGCTGAAATCAACACACCTAAACCACAGCTTAGATTCATTTAATGGGTTAAAAGAATTCACAGCAACCATTCATTCTGTATACTAAGATATACAACTTCTTCAGAAATGACTATGTTCCTGCTCAAAGCCCAGTATCAAGTTACCATGACTTTAACCTGCTAGGCCTCAGAAACTGCAGAAAGCATCCATTTTGTAAAATGCAAGGCTGCTTTCATGTTCCTTAAAAAAATCATCCCCATCTCTCTGTTGTGGATTCACATTCAAAGCACCCCACACCTTTCAATAGAGGCCCTAGGGCTTCCCATTCACCTAAGGTCAAGTCCTCATATTTACACTGGCAGGTGCCTAGGCAACCTAGCCAGTTGCATGACATAAATACAACCTTCCTTGGAATAAGCCATACGTGCAGTTTCTCATTAGTTAAAAAAAGCACCACCTATCTACTGTGCATTTTCACACAACATTAAAAAGAACATCCTTCGCAATTGTTGATGGGATACCAGACCCCAAGAGTCAAATCCTCAAATACAGATATACATGTTTCATCAATAAGCTAATCTTCAATAGCCGAATTAAAAAAAAAATCATTTAAAATAGCCCATCATCTCCTGCAGCACTCATCCATCAAGGAAGCTTTCCCCTTTGGTCTAACTTTAAATCCCCCTCCCTGTGCATGTAGTAACTTATGTGGGCATGTACCACCAAAGGTACAGCATCTGTTACAAATTATCTGGCTTCACTGCCTTTGCTTTGTTCACCTGAATTAGATAGACAGGTCTCAAGTAGGGGCTGAAGCCAGGCAGAACCCTCCTCTCTTCATGTTTTGGCTTGATCTAGATCAATCAGCTCATTACAGCCCCCCTCCTGATCACCTCCTCATGTAAACAGCAGGCTATTGCAATCTCATCCAGTTCTGTTTTAGACATCTCTGCTGCTTGTAAACTGTAACAAACCATTTGCATTTGTGCCGATTGCATAAACAATGTGGAAATGGTATGTGCATTTTCATCACAAGTTAACAAATCTTCCTCACTTGCATTAAAGGCAATAGCACAACAACAACACACTTCTGTTTTGCGGAATCATGTTAATCACCATCTTTCTTTGAGAATCAAAAACTCTGAAAATGTTTCACGAAAGTACTTCAAGTACATTTTTTTTGTAAGGGGCAAGCCTCTCCCAACCTACAACAAGGCACATCCCTTCCAACCTACAAACTTAAATATGCCTACTCCAAAGTCATACAACAGTGGAGAAAAGGGAACAATGCATTTGATCAGCTCACAGGCTCCCTATTTTATAAGTTACAGGCAGCCAGAGTTGCTATTTTCTATAACTGACTTATGCAAAAGCTTCCCCAGCAAATATCTTGCTATTGTCCAAAACAAATACCTGGTATTGTTCTGATAATTTGTATTTAAATGCCATAAGGAAAGTGCTTTCGATATTCTCAACAGAGTCGCACATGTGAAGATGGTGTTTACTTTGCGGCAATCCTTGATTGTCATTAATATGCACAAGTTACAGTACGAGTGTTTCTCATACAGTTGAGTCAGGGCTTTGAATGGTTTATTTTGTTTAGTTGTTTCTCTGCCTCACATTATTCAGCTCTGCATACTGAATCTTTTTCTTCAATATGATGATCAGTAGTTGATATTTTTTATTTTACCAGAAGGACTGTTGCTAATGGCCTGATTCCATTGTTTGAATAGTACTCATGGATCCAACTTCTGTACTGTTACCAGCAGGAAAAGTTTACTGGTTGCATTTTTCATATTTTCTTTCTCTTGTCTTCAAAATATCCACTAGCAGTTAAATAAAATCTTACCTGCACATACAAGTCAGTCGTACCAAGTTCTTTTTGTACTTTTAGTGAATAAGCCGCGGTGGTATAGCAGTAGCATTGTTGCCTCACAGCAAGAGGTTCTCCTGTTCGATTCTAGGCTGGAGTGCCTTGTGTGTGGAGTCTGCATGTCTTCCCTGTGGTTGAGTAGCCTCCGAAAGACATGCATGAATGGGCGTGCCTTTGTTGAAGGTTGGGCATCGGGCTGGCAACTCGGCACCATAAAAATCCACTGCCAATCATTAGCGGACTGGAGTTCCGCTGTGGCAACCCCTAACCGGGAAAAGACAAACAAACTATAGCTGTATAGTGCACAAAATACAATACGCAACAGATACTGGACAGACATCTCATAGGTCTTGACTTGCTGCTTACACTTCCAAAATGGTATACTCAAGCTGGGAACAAATATACAAATGCCTCATGAATGCACAGTAGTGTCAGTATAAGCTACAAATATGCTTCACTTATATTTTTACAGTACAGATACTGAAAACAATCAGATTTATGGTGCTGCTTTTACTTTGTAGACTACTATTTCATAATGCTGTTTTCTCAAAGTATTTTCCAAAATGTAATGTACAACAATTTCTTCTGGCCTCCTTATGGACATGACAGCTCTGCTACATTTTACATACAGATCAGAATATTTTATGCTTGTTTGCTTTAACTTTATGAAATCAGAATATTTTGAAGGGATGCACATTTTCTTCTGTTTCTGTTGATTCATAGTGAAGATGTTAATCACAGGCAATTCTGTCATCCGGGTATACACTGATGTCATGGTTCAGATATTTTATAAAGCTGATCTATGAGTAGGAAAACACCAGGGAAGCTATTTTAATGCTTTTCTTACGATTATATGTTAATTGTTATCTAGCAGTTATTATGTCAGCCATTAAATGACACTGGTAAACAATGGTTGCGATGGTGCAGTTCCCTTGTTTAGGCATTAATGATATTTTTCTACTAACGGATGACAGGATTGCTTTTGTTGACCTTTCACCAGCTCCTGCTTTAGGCCTCAGAACACCAAGAGGCACTTTTAATGGCTGAATAAGGTACATCTCTTATTGACATGTTCTCTTCTGTCCCATTATGGGAAGATTTAGTCAGCAAACAGATTTTATAGGAAGTATGGCTTACATTTTAGTTATATAAGCATTAAACTTTCCTGGTGATATCATACTACAGTAGCTATTTTCTTTTTAGTATTTCCCCATGAACATCTAATCATAATTTAAGCCCTTTGTAGTCTTCATTAAATATGTCACTTACAAAAGCAAGATACCTTAATAATGAAGTTGAAGTGCAGGAAACTGCAGTACTAATGGATGCCATTAACACAGCTGCTGTAAAAAGTGTGGTTTGACCCTGACTGATCACCAGTCACTTGTATTTTAAAACCTTAATAGAATTATCAATTAATTCATAAGCAACCATGCATTTATATAAAACAAAACAAATCATTTTAACATGTTCCCATTTATACACATTATATATCACATGCACTGACCTTCCACCAACTCCTACTTTAGGCCTCAGAACACCAACAGGCACTTTTAATGGCTGAATAAAGTACAATTCTTTTTGACATGTTCTCTCCTATTCCATTATGGGAGGATTTAGTCAGCAAACATACATCGCATGCATTCTTTTGTATTACTATCCTCAATCCAATATTACATAAATTGCTGAATGCCTACCTTCCCTTAAACCACACTTCTCCAAAACATTATTCTGCATGTATTGTTCCCACAATTTCCATTTTTATCTATTTAATTTGCTCCTACCCTTTTCTAAAGATCCCACTTCCAGTTCTTTTTTTTCTTTGCTACAATGCTGGAAACTTCAAATACAGTTGGTTTGGAGTTTAATTTCCAATTTCTAGTAATTGCTTTTTTGGCAGTCATCCTTAGTTACACCCATTTGCTCTCCCAATATTTCTGACAGAATACTCTGTAGGCAATTTTTAAAGTCTGCCAACTCATTAAACTTCAAAAAAGACATTTTCCTTGTTATCTCTTTCTTCCAAATCATACAGCCAACATTTGACATCTACCTGAGGAAAAATACCTTGGAGTCTGCTTGGGGTTTAAAATACCTATGCAAATACTTCCAAGCAAGAAATCCTAAATAATCTAGACTTTGCTACATATTTGGGAGCTCTACATACCTCCTGCCATTGTTCCTTTGTGGATTGCTATCTACTCTCTCTTCCTAATCTTTTCTATTCTCCCTTGATTGGTTTCTAACTCACAGCACAATTATATATCATCTTTGGGGGGATTATCTGTTTATATCAAAGCAGAGTACACATCATGACTGCAGTTCATTTGTAACAATGCTGAATTTTTGGTGAGTGTTCCATCTTGTAAACCACACCCATTATTTATTCACCATAATATTTCACTATATTTAATGGAAAATAATGACTACTTCTGAACTTGTGTATTTGCCGCTACATCCTAGCACACTTTTATGGGTTATTAATTTTCCAGACATGTAACAGAATACCTTTATTTCTTCAAGAAAATCTAACAGCTTTCTTCTGACCACATTTAATATGTATGGCTGTCCTCAGTTTATTTTCTTACAAGTGGTAACCATATCCTGGAAGCTATCCAGGTCATGCCAGAATTTAATTTTTCACAGCTTAATAACTATTTTCAAAAGGGTCTTCAAATCATGTATCAATTTTAGGATACTGGCCCATCCACATAAAGGTCAACAAAGTATCCATGGTGGGAAAATGTTTTTAAGGCAAACTATAATACAACTGCAAACAAAATTTGTAACCAGAGCCAGCATAAATAGATTTCTAATAAGGATATTGCTTATTGTTTTTCCTTCTTTTACAAAAACAAATGAATATTTTTAAGTATATTGGTTATATGTAGTTAAACATGTTTTATACTATGAATTAATGTTTTGATGTGGAATTAATTATTTATATGACATCACTCATCATGTGATTAATTTTACTGTAAAAAGTGTTTGTGGGTGGAGTTCAAACTGTTTCTGAAGAAGTTCACAAATAATAAAGTGAATGAAAGTGCTAGATGTGGTGTCCGTATTTTCTTAAGCAAGTTGGAAAGGATTTTGTTCTTTATTCGTTTTTCTGTGGAAGAATCTTTGTTCTAAGTTACCAAGTTTTTGTGTTGGAATTTGTGTTGTCCATTTCCAACTAAGGCTGGTGAAAGTGTGTCACAGGACACACTTTTGAATTTATCCACCCATCCTGTTCCTGATAGTTTTAATTACTTTTCGGAGCAAATTACTAATGTAATCACAGCTGCCATTCAAAGGGGACTCGAAAAAGCGGTTGGTTGCACTTCTGGTTCCAGTGATGAACAAAACGTTTCCAGACATATTCGGAAATGTTTAAGCAGTACACAAGCCACGGAGGCTGATGGGACACACTCCGATGATCTACTACCTGCTCAAAACAGCATTTTGGAGTATGTATTACAAATGAGCAAAAATCCATTTGCTGACATTAAAGAGTTTGAGGCAGATGCACCTGTAAGTACTGAAACTGCTTCGAATACAAAATGTGATCAAAAAACGTGCAAACAGGCTATTTTTGATTTAGAAAAGCTGACTCTGAAATACGTTATGTTGGACGTAGAGATAAGTTATCTTAGAGAATGCACAAAATGCAAATATGTTCCGCAAGGACTTAGAACAAACAAATTCCCTAATTGTGTTTCGTTTGGGGATAGTTTGTTTAACCGACTGGTAGATTTATTCAACGAATTTTGTGTAGACGTTATGTGCATTTTAACTGAATATTATTGTAAACAGTTGGAAGTCACCAAGAATCAAATGAGTGACTTAGACAAGAAGATTAAACACTTTTCTTGTCTTTCATTGTATAATAATTTGTAATGTGGTATTGCAGCAAAAGCAGATAGACAAAGAGCCATGATAGTGGTGAGAAAACAGAAGAAACTGAGGTGAGACATCTTGGCCTATGGAAATAAGACTGCATACACAGTTAATAATAACAATATCACAATGTTCTATGGTGACAATCAAAATAATGTAATTGTTAACAATCATTCTACTTCATGTCCTATTTCTAACAATGGAGAAAGTAACAACAATGTACGTGGTTCATTTGGTGTTGGTACTAATGACACTACAGCAAATGTAGAAGGTAGTCAAACTATTGAAATGCATACAACTAATGGTATTACTAATCCCAGTGTCAATGAAGGGACAAGTACTTCCAACAATGTGCCCCCCCCTTTTAGTAGACAAGCAGGGGAACAAGCAAGGACCAACGTGGTCCAAAGTAGTACAGAACAAAGGAAAGGGAAGAGGCAGGAGCAGAAAGAAATGGTAGTTGGATGTAATACTACTGGATATGACATAGAGATTTTAAATCTGCCTGGTATAGTTTTATCACAACAATAGAGCTCCTTAAAAAAGGTTTCTCCTTTACTCCTGGTAACTCTTTCAACATAGCTAGAGTTATTGTTGATTTTAGACTAGCTCTGAGAAAATTAAATTTACAGTACATCATGCAATATATTAATTGTGTTACCTCAAATATGGGTCCCAAAAAAGTTAGTACATTTAATCCACCTTTACTAGGTACACTTCAAGTATTTCAAAATCTATGTGAAACAGGTTTTAGAGCCATCAAACCTGATAGAAATACTTATAATTTAAATGATTTAGAAGTAAAGGCACTGAAAATTCTTTGTGACAATAGTCAGTTAAGAGTAATGAAGATTGATAAAGGTGGAAAAATTGTTGTCATGGACAAGACTGATTACAACAGTTCTACAGGAAATATGTTGAAAGATGAGAATAAGTACAAATTGGTGGACATCAACTTTATTAATGAAAGTTTTTTACATTTAGATATTTGTTTATTTGATATGTTTTGTCAAGGGGAATTAGAACATCAAAGTTACACATATTTACAAGTTGAATATCTTAAAAAGGCGGTCTTCTTTGGCATCCCTAAAATACAGAAAAATAACTTAAATCCCCCTTTTAGACCTATCATATCAGCCACTAGATCCAAGACTGAAACTCTTTCTACCTGGCTGGATTTCATTCTTAACCCTACTATGCAAGCTTCAAAATGTTATTTGAAAGATTCTTGGCATCTGTTGGAATTGTTAAGAGACACAAACGTGTCAAGTGTAGACTTTTGTTTTGCATCATTGGATGTTACTTCACTATACACATGTATTGATCAAGAGATAGGAATTTAATTTCTAAGGGAGTATTTGACTAAAAATATAGTGTTTTTGATAACTCAAAAATTAACACAATCTGCACCCTCATGGAATTAGTATTAGATAATTTTTTTTAAATTTAACAATCAACTATGTAAGCAAACATCGGGAGTGGCCATGGGAGCAAAGGTTGCCCCAGCTTATGCAAATTTAGTGATCTCCAACTAGGAAGACAAATCTATTTGACAAAAATGTTTTGTTTTTTTGTCGAAACATTGACAATTTGTTCTTCCTTTGGCATGGCACCCCCGAAGAGTTTGAAAAATTTGTAGAGTATTTAAATGATACTACAAACTTCTTAAAGTTTACTGTAGGAGGGTATGTTAATAGTCTGGATTTTCTTGATTTACATTTGACATAATTCTATTTCTAATAAGTTTATTAGCAACATCTATAGGAAATCAACATTTGCAAACCAATATTTACATAGGGAAAGTCTACATCCATTTCATATGAAAAAAGGAGTAATTAAGGGACAACGTATTAGACTTAGTAGATTGACATCGCAAGATGAAACATTTATCAATGAAATGCAGATTTTAAGGACATTCTTTTTGGCAAGAGGCTATGATAAGTCATGGTTGGAACTTATAGAAAAAGAAGTAATAGTTCTAAGAAAAAGTAAAGCTAGTCCTACTTTGTCTTATGAAATGCAACATTCTACAAAAAACACTTTACAAAACAGAAATTTTGTCAGTAATAACAGAAAGTTTTCATGTGCATTTGTGTTACCTATTACAAATGAGATGTGGTGTATTAAGAACATCATAGTAGACAATTGGAAAGTATTAATGGGTAATCAGGACCTTACAAAAGTTTAGTGAACGAGTATATTTCACATTTAAGAAAATAGAAAAACATCAAAAGTTTATTAGAACGTGGAATGAATAAGGATGATGGGAGTGGAGGTAGAAGAATTGTGACGAAAGGGACCTACGCCTGTAATAACTGTAGACAATGTAGGTACATAAGTAATTCCTTGTCTGTTCATGTTAAACATATTGAAAAAATATATTGGTGTAAAATTACTATACATGTAATACTGAAATGGTGGTCTACGTTGCCCAATGTCTTTGATGTCCTAGTTATTATGTAGGCATGACCACAGGATGTTTAAAGAAAATAATTAGTGAACACCTTTGGCTGTAAAGAAAAAAAGACCAAACAAATACATTAGGAAGACTTTCTACTGTATGTAAATATTTTAAGAAGTTTATTTTTGCTGTCCTAGATAGTGTTATTAAGAAAGTATTTATGGGCGATAGTAAGGTTATCTTGGAATGTAAGGAATCCATTTGGCAATTACATTTAAAAGCAGACTATGCTCCTGGTTTAAATGAAACCATAAACATAAAATGTTTTTTTACAAATGAAAAAAATGAATATTTTTAAGTATATTGGTTATATGTAGTTAAACATGTTTTATACTATGAATTAATGTTTTGATGTGGAATTAATTATTTATATGACATCACTTATCATGTGATTAATTTTACTATAAAAAGTGCTTGTGGGTGAAGTTCAAACTGTTTCTGAAGTTCACAAATAATAAAGTGAATGAAAGTGCTAGATGTGGTGTCCGTACTTTCTTAAGCAAGCTGGAAAGGATTTTGTACTTTATTCATTTTTCTGTGAAAGTATCATCCATGGTGGGAAAATGTTTTTAAGGCAAACTATAATACAACTGCAAACAAAATTTGTAACCAGAGCCAGCATAAATATATTTCTAATAAGGCTATTGCTTATTGTTGTTTTTCCTTGTTTTTCAAAAACAATGTACTTATTCATTCAAAATCATGTTCATATTAGGGAGAAAAATAGATGCTTTGCGAATAAACCAAGCTGGTGGCATTGAAATGCACAAAGATTATGTAGAAAGTTGCAATATCACTGGAAGACCCATAACCTCTATCCTGCAGTGCTTAATCACTCAAAATACATTTCAGTCTTTCAAGACATTCATTACATTGCAGTAAATTTCAACATGGAAAATGTATTGCAATGAAGATCAGGAATAATTCAAACTCTTTCTATATCTACTGTAATGTAAAAAGGTAGGATACTGATACAGAAGTAACACTTAATGATGGAATTATACTTTCTGATGTACTGATCACCACTGAGAAGATCTTTGACAAACAGAATATGTAAGGAGCGCCTTTGGTGATTAGTAGATTTTCTGACATCCTTCCGTGCTATCCAGTAATCACCCTACAATGAATAAGCATAAGAAGCATTTTCCAAGGAATGTCTCTGCTCTATGACTGACAGGATTCCAGGGAGTTTTCGAGTGTTTTAGGCCCTATCTTATTGCAGCTTTTATAAGACTTATTAATGTTACAGTCTACCAAGCTGGAAGATTGTTTTAGTAATACTCAGAGGGGTGGTGGATAGAGATAATTTTTGTCTCATCAGCCTTACCTTAATCAGCAGCAAGGGGGCTGTACTCATATTGTTGACACTTCTATAATCAGCAGCAAGGGGGCTGTACTCATATTGTTGAAATTTCTACAATCAGAAGCAAGGAGGGTGTACTTATATTTTTGGAAATGTCTAACTTCTACCAAGCTAGCAAGCAGTGCTCTATCTCAGTATGGTTTTATAAATAAAAGATCTTGTTTTTTTAAAGAGCTGAAGTTCTACAGTAATCTGGTTGAGAAAACTGATAATGGTTTACCGGCTGATATTATAGTTTTGGGCTTGTCCAAAACTTTTAATAGCATCTCACATCAAGGAATCATAGATGGGCTCACTACTCTGGATACTTGTATTTGTACAGTCTCTTGGATTTCAAGAGGGTTAACAGAATGGCAATTCTATATAGGTTTAATAAATAAGTGTAGCCTAGGTAAAATTACTTGTGGTGACTTCAGAAGTCAGTATTTATCCTTGCATATTAAACACTTTTATGATCTCTTTGTTTAGCAGTAGTAAACTGGTCTCACTGTGAATGACACCAAAATAGATTCATTAATGCAGAGTATTAAGGGTCACTGATCAATTAAGTGGTGTCTGGACAAAATGTTGACATCTGTTAACAACAGCATAACCTCTAATGAAAATGATACACTCTGCAGTTTGGTAACAAAAACATATTAATACCATCGGCAGCAGTGCAATAACCACAGTCCGAGTACAAGGACCTTGATAACAGACGTGTTCAAAAGCAACATCTTGCATGTTGTTAGATTTCTATCACAATGAAATCTGTAATTAATTTTTTTTTCATCTAAGAAGGCCCTCGAGTAAAAGAAAAGATAGTGTTAGAATGTAAGACCCATTTTGTAGTTCATTGTACCCTTTTGTATTTACTCTGCTCTAGATGTCAAGTATCTGGAAACAGTGCAAATGTTCTTCACTAGGAGTCTCTCAAAGAATGAGACTTTTGAGTGTAAAAACATCTTTATAACTCTTAATGGTTAGTACTACTTTGTAAACTATTAATAGTATATAACATACTGATATTCTACTATTGTTATACTCCATCAATAATTCAAGTCAACAGATGCATGTCTGTGTTTCCTCCTACCTACATTCTATCAATATCTATGCACTCAATTCATTCTGTTGATTATGGGTAATTATAGTTATCTTGATGGCTAATACCTAGTACACTGCTGCATAACCTTGGCTTCCTGTAGCTGAGGTCAGATGACAGTACAGCAGAAACACAAAATGGTCATGGGAAAATTGCAGCATGAATACAGGATGGCCATACCTCACAACCTCTTAGAGCAAGGAATCTGGACAACGCCATCATTAATGGGGGAACAAATTCTCAAAAATAGGGACATTTTTTTAAATATTGCTCCTACAAACTTAGAAAGTTAATAGCATAGCAGGTTTTGTATTGGAATTAATTTTCTGAAGAGTATGAAGTCTGAAACTCGAGTGTCTGTCATTATTTTCTAACTTTAATCTTTGATAACTTGCCAATGATTTGCCAGAAAACTACAACTTTATGAAAAATGGACAAAAAATATGAGAAAAAATCTGGACATTCTGCAAAAATCTGTGCAGTTGAGAGGTATGAGGATGAGCCAGTCAAGTCAGGGCCACAGGAAGTTCACAGAGAAGTGCAACACAAATATAGGATATTTGTAGGAAAGCAGCATGCTTTTCTGTTTTATTTTATTTGTTTAACTCAGTGAGCCAACAAAGCACAAGTGTTTGCTTTTGGATGTTACCTGAGATTATCACCTGAGTAAGTAACTTGCTCAGAGTCAAACATAAAAGCATAGATTAAGCTGGAGGGAATCAAACCTAGTACTACAGGATGCCGATTATTAGCGCCTCATATATAGCCTTAACCATCTGCACCAAATACCCCGAGTACTGCAGCAGGACAGTTGGCTGTTTAGCGGAAACTGCACCAGGGTGGCTGGATGTTCAATAGGCAGCATAGTGGGATTGTGGGATAATCACAGGGCAATGCACAGTTGGAAATGAGATGCCTATAGGATAGTGCAGTAAAACAATAAGATGTGCACTTAACACTGCGGCAGGACCACGAGATGCTGACAGAACATTGTGTCATGGCAAAGGAATGCTCATCAGCCAAAGTAGATGCTCATTGGCTAGTGCTGCAGAACCATAGAATGCAATGAAGGCAGCATATCATGGTAAATGGATGATCAGTTGTCACTACCACAGGACTAAGGTTTACTAATTGGCCAGTCTGGTAGAAGCACGTGATGCTCCCTGATGAGTGCAGTGGGGCTGGGGAATGCTCAATAGTCAACATAACAGAAGCATATGATATTCACTGGACACTTCAGCAGGAGTATCTAATGCTTACAGGACAGCACATCATGGTGATGTGGTATTGAATGGATAGCAGCCTGTCCAACCCTGAGCATTACTTTTTGGATGTCTAAGTTCAAATTTTTTTCCTTACACCTTGCATGCATTGCCTGCAGGAGTGTAGCCTCCATGCCTGCACAATGAACAGTAGCATAATTTAAATGGGAAACAAGTGGCAGCAAATCCCTAGCATCTTCACTTGTGCTACTTATTTTAGAAGCAAGCACTGGAGTGAAGCTTCAGACTCCTAATGCTCGCACCAAGCTGCTGGCAATGGAAGTCATGAATTTCAATTTCTCATATTTTCAGAAAAAACATAGCTACATCTGGACTGCTTGCAGGCTTTGTGCTCTTTGACCATCTGTTAAAACTGAGCTAAATATTGGCTTTGGAGCCACTTGATTTTTTTTCTATATGTTAATAAATCTTGGAGAGGTGGGACTTACAAGATTTACTCCAAATGACCAAGTTTCATCCTGAAGGTGAAGTTAGAGGGATTAAATGCTCATGTCAGGATGAAGTAAGGCCTTCTAAAGAATTATTAGTTCAAATTAGCGAAAACTAAGTTTTCCTCCTCATTTTGCAGTCACAGAACGTGCAATAGTGTGCAGGGCCTAGAAAATACAAGAAATGATTCCAATGTTTTTTTTTTTTTGTATGAAGACAGTGTTTGCTGTTATTTAAGGCAGTTTTGTTGTTTTAAAAGTAATAAATACAAAAACATATGCAAGTATTAAATATAAAAGCATATGAACAAATTAAATGGTTAGTTTTTAAGATATTGTGCGAATGCTTGGCCTTGCATTATTTTATGCGGCCTAGACTCTGCTTGAGTACACTACCTTTTCGTTATGCTTATAAAAGGGTCATTTTTATGTATGCACTCTATAAGATGGTTGATTAAACAGTGACATGTGTGATGAATACTTATAATGGATATTTCACATCAGTATATAAAGAAATATTGGCTCTTTTGTACTTTACTAACTTCTTGTGCTATTAGTGTATATTTTATTTTTCTTCAATATTAACTGTTTCTCTCAGTTTAATGTCTCCAAGATTTTTGGGCTTCTGATATGACAGGAATGGATCCCTTTCTTAAGTCAAGATATAATCAAAGTTCATGAAGTTAGTATTGCTTCAGTCTTTGATATAAGCCAAGAGTGCTCCTGGCAGCACTGCAATGTGCACAAACTGACTCCTCCTGCTGTTTGTATGGAGTTACATGGACTGGTAGTATATCTAAATAGGACTGTAGATTCTTTTTAGAGAGTCATTGCTCTTACGACTATTAGAATTATCTGGGTATCTTTCTTCCACATTGCTCTAATTTCGGACTGTAAATCCTGATATGTGATTACTCTGTCTTTCTACATGAGACACTAATCACTACGTGTAACCATTTAATTGATCAATGCTACTTTTGTCTTGTTTTCATGGACTACTATATCTGTTTTTTTTGCCATTGAACCATTGGTAATGGGTGAGCCCATGTGATGTACACTTCATGATTCTCTACAACACTTTGTGGTTCATGTTTTGAATTGTTCTCAGCTGCTTCAGTATTGTAGTGTTTGCACAATTATCACTGTAACAGTTTTGCCTCTTTATTGTGCTTTTAAGTACAAAGGCCCTCTGCTATGAGTTTATCAAACTCAGCAACAAGATGTGTGACTGTTTCAAAATCATTTTTTTTTTTTTACAGAACCTACATTTGTTTGTTTTTCCCACATGTTCAATGGACTTTATAAACTAACATGTACATAGTACACTACACCCTGGCCTTACATTACTAACCTTTCATCTTTTAATTTCAACTCACCTTGGCTTAACCACTCCTGTGTCAAATGCTGATCAACATGAGATTGTTCCAGGAGATCTCTATACTTGCCACTATATTAATGGCTTTTCCACATGTTTTTTTCCTTCTCATCTGATCCTTCTTCTGTTTTTAGCATATTCAGTTCCTTTCTGATTTTTGTCTACTTCTGATCTGATTTCCATTCCTGTTTGACACCAGTATGCTTCTGCTAAACTAAGCAGAGAGATCAAATTAGACCTCCTCTCCTCATGTTTTAAAACTTTCACTATGTTTATATCTGATGAGGTCAACAGATGTGTATGCAGTCCTACAACTGCAGATCTATATGTTTAACTTCATGGAGGCCCATACCTCCTTCAGAGTGTGGAATATATAATCTTGGTATACATTGATTTTTGTATACCATTTGATAAGCATGAAGAATTTTCTTGTTTTCTTGTCCAGCTGATCCAGTATTTTTTGGGCCTGTCAATCTCAACAAACTCGCAAGTTAGAACAGGAAGAGTACATTGGTTTATAGCTTAGATTTTATTCCTAGATGTCAAGGGTGTTTTCAATATTAGTTTTAGTCTGCTGAAGTATACCTTACTGAAGTTTTTTTGCATATGTTCATGTTTTACTGCTGAGCCTTCATCAGGTAATAAATATTTATACACTCCCTCCTGCTCAAGCTCCTTTATATCACATTCCTGTCCAAGATTAATATTTTCTTGGTATTGCAACTTTCCTACTTTAAATATTGCTTTGGCACAGTTGTCAAGACCAAGTGGCATTCTGGTATCATCTGAGAAAGTTTCAACCACTTGCAGTTGTGCTTTCAGCTCTTCTGATGAACTACGCAGTTTTAAGTCATCCACAAAAAAACGGATAAGAAGTCTTTAAGCAAGGTTGTGTTTTTTGGAGCCAAATTGTAACCATGACATAATTTGTTTCATAAACAAGTTAATGACTTAAAAAGGCAAAACAAAAGTACAGTGGTGACAGAGTCAAATATCCCTTCTGAATTTTTATCCTTGGGATAATAATTTGTCCTTTGTCATGGCTTAACTGTAGAGTGGTTTGCCACTGCTTCATGGTTTATGCAATTGATCAATATAGAATGCATCTTATATGTGTCTGTAACTACTCATTTTATCCATGACACTGGAATGCTGTCAAATGCTTTATCTATTTATTTATTTTTGTAATCTATTCTTGTCATACTCAGATTCTTCCCCTTTTTGCAATTCTATATTATGGCTTTATTTAGAAACAGATGATTCTTTGTTCCATATGACCTTTTATCACCCTTTTTGTTCTGTTGCCATGAGTTTTCTTCTAAACGACTATAAACTCTGTCTGCATCAATTCCAGTATATAGTTTGTACATTGTCGGAAGGCAAGTTATTTTTCTATAGTTTTAAGTATGGCTTACATATTCACCCTTAACGAGTATAATTTTTCCTGTTAACCAGGTTGGTGTCTTCTTGGGATGGGCATATAAGTAATTCTTACTAAATATTTGTGTAAAGATGTTAATACTTTTAGCAAGGTACTGCTAGGTACTGCATCTGGGCCTGAGGTTTTCTAAATAGGATCTTTCTTAATTTTGTTTTTCTGTTACTTCAAACTATTTCATAACCTGTACATTTGAAATCCTTACTGTTAATTTTTCTACTCATGCAGCATCTCTATGTTCCATAGGATCTTCGTAAATATTTCTCCAAAATATGTCTGCTTCAATTCCCTTTGCTTTGTTTCTCAGTCCTCTAGAATTGGGTCAATGAATTTATATTTATCTGCATATCTTTGAAATGTTTCTGTCTGTGCTAATATCTTTAATTATTTGCAATATTGTATGATAGATCCTGGTCTGTTCTGATACTGTGCGTTGCTTCTACCACATCCATCTTTCTAAACATTTTTGTTGATTTGTCCCTTCTTCTAAATTCTTCTGATAGTGACTCCTTGTCTTTATTGCTTTCCTGTTATCTCTGTTCAATGCTTCCATGATGACATTTTAATTTTTCCCCTTCCTGCTCTTTGTTTTTATGGTAAGACTATATGTTATTTAGCTGCACAGGAAAATATCCTATTTGTCCAGGTCCCCTTCAAGAAACACATTACACCAAATGACATTTGACAACCTTTATTAAATTTCCATAAACATCAATATTCATTCATTTCAACCAAACATGATACAGGTGAAATAACATCCACGTAAAATTATCTTAGGACAGAACTGCGTCAACTTGCTCATCCTGATCAGTAAGCAGCGTCCATACCTCCACTCACTCACTTATGAAGCAGCGTACCCGCTCACTTCCATTATCATTTATTGGTACTTATCAAGCAATGTGCCTGCTCACTTTCATTACCATTTATTGCATTATACCATCAACCCAATAAGCTGCTTCACTCGCTTGCTTATATACTTATCAAGGAGCGTAACCGCTTGCTTTCATTACCATTTATTGCATTATACCATCAACGAAATAAGCAGCTTCCTCCACTTACTTATGTACTCAAGCAGCGTAACCACTCACTTTCCTTTTCAAACTTATTGAATTGACCACCCAGCACCAGAGGGGGAACAGAAGAGGGCAAGCCTGCCCCTATTCTCTGCCCACCAGCCTGACCAGGCTGTTTCCCTCTCTGCAGCACACTTCCAACAAACTAAAAACCCTTACGGCACCCAGCCAAACATCATTCGGTGTACCCCATCCCCACTAACCAAGGTGGGTAGAGTTAACTCCTAAAACCCTACAACATAACAAAATAAACAGTTACCAAAACAACTGAAAACAAAACACTGACCCATCACCTATGCTAAGATAACCTAGTATTGCACTGCACATGAGCTAAATAATCCTCACTTCATGACCAATGGCAGCTCCGTAATTACTTCAAGGGCATTATAAAACCACGCAGAGTCAACTAGATGCCATCATGCCACATTGCAACCCCATTTACCACCCACCAGTAATAACCAAAATGAGCTCTCCTTAATGCCAGAGTAATAATCCTAATGACTCCCCCATCACTACCAACCAAATTAGTATCATTAAACTCCCGCTCTCTAGCAATCCCACCATCACACTCTCTCTTACAAGCAATAAAACAGCTCAGCAGTCATCATGGCATTCTAACAACTCAACAAAACAAGCCATACTATTCCGTTATTAAACCCAATTGCATGCTCTCATACCAATGAACGCAGGTGCAATATCAATCCAGACATTAAACCAACTAGCCTTTATAACATGAAATGATTAAACAACCATCATGGCATTGTTCAAACACCATCAGCCCTGTAACTTTCATATTGGCAACTGGAAACAAACCATAATCCCCCAACAACCCCAATGAACCTCCTACACAAGCTAACACAAACATCAAAAGTAAAATAAATACTCCATGTCCCCTCAATCACCCCCCTCATACAAACCACTGACTCAACCCTACAGCTTATAAACCTTATCACATACATAGCCAAAGTGACAAGCAGGCCAAACGACTGAAAGAAAACCCTTAGTCCCTCCCTGATGTTAACCCAATGTCCCCTAAAACCAGACAAGGGCAAACACCAACTAATCTAAACAGCAGCCCTATTATAGATCACAAACCTTCCTGTCATCCCTCCAACTATCCAATATGAGAGTAGCACCTAAGAACCATCCTTGCCCTTGCTGGCCCTCACCTTTCTGTAATGACTAACCAGAGCCATAACAAATGCCACAAATACACCCCCAAACCCCACACTTATAAACGTATAATCAAAATACAAATCCCTATAACCCACCCTATCTATCTGCCGGAAGGGCATATCAAAAGAATTAAGCGACAAGCAACAAAATTGATAAACTACATCAACTATTAACCTACCAAAGTAACCCACTCAAACTGGCCAAAATAAATATGTCCTACATCTGCAAGAAATCACTATGGCCCCAATTGTAATGTGCCTTTATGACCATTGAATAAAATTACCTAGTAACGTATAACCTCTCTAGCACTCAAAATATCCAAAAAACAAAAAAAATTACCTTTCAAGTCCATTTCCATCATGCATTGACTGTTACTCAGCACTCCATCTGTGACTTCAATGTGCTCACCCAAGTGATCAGAACTTCATTTAAACATGCATCAAAATTTAAACATGCAGCAAAACCACTCTCACTGTGATGACCATCTAACGTATGTGATTTATATGTCTTCCCGTACAAATATATATATACAATATTAAGTAACTAGCAACTTAGCAGCATGGAAGGAAAATCCAGGAGTACCCAGCGAAACCCACACAAACCCAAGGAGGGCACGCAAAGCCCACACAACACAACTGGCCCCGGACGAGAATCGAACTGGAGAACCTCTAGCTGTGAAATGACACAAACCGCTGCACCACTGCATCCCATGATGCTTAAATAATAGAACTCTTAATTCTGCCATGTATTGTACGTCATCCTGTATCACAAATCAAGGGAGGTCATAAAACATTAATATGTATTCTAGAGTAAACAAAAAGTTGGTTATGTTTCATCATCCTGGACAGTCACAAATTTCTTCTTCTTCCAGATCACTGTGCTTGCTGTTACACCTATCCATTTCTGATTACTCACCCAATGCCCCCACTGCTTAATCGACACCAAAGCATGATCATCTGCGAACTCACTGTATCTCGCTACTGGAACTCAGCACACCATCATCTACAAAGAAAAGGACAAAATTAAACCCACAAATAGGAACAAGAAGGCTGCACCTTATACCCACTTCCAAACTACTGCCACATTGTTCCAAGACCCCATTTGCAAGAAAGAAAAAGACATGTAAAACATCCAAAATACATAACAGATTCCAAGACATCTTCAAGGACAACCTATCCTGCCAACTGGGAAGGAATGTACCACTGACACTCCCACCTGTGACAAAGCAGCCATAACTGAAGCAATGCAATGCTTCCTATGACCCTATCAAATATCCAAGATAAATTTAACTACCAGTGGAATATATTAAAAATAAACCCAATCTGAAGGGACCTATCCCTAACCACAAACCAGGTAACTTTGCAATACCAGACCACCAAAGCTGTTGAACATGCTACACTTAAAGAAATCCCAATCCGCCAGAACCACACGCTCCAGGGATATAAATCTTGTCATCACCATGAACAAAACATGCTGGAGGTATAGGTTCCTGACCCAGAGACTCCCCAGATTCTCAAATAGACTGCCCAGACATGTCAAGCAGAGCACCTCTTTGGCCCTTTTCAAAGGAACCCTGATGACTGAATGGGAGATAGGAAATTCACCCCGGGGATCATATCAGTCGCCCTGCTAGACAGGGGTCCAGTGAAGCAAACACTATGAAAGGAAAAGTCTTTCACCCAACTGACAACGGCCCTGCCTGAAACCACATCCACAATGGAACCTCCCTTTCCACCAAAAGTTCCAAGCACAAGCACTACTCTTATGGCTTATAAATTGCCAACACAACAGGATTTGCCTTAATGTACCCCCCCTGAAAGATTTAAAGTCTGAAACTCAAATACACCTCACTGCCCAGTGCCTAGCTCTCAGCCTTCAGTTTCCAAAATGAGAAACACTAGCATTTGAATTGTGGAACAAATAGGAAAAATAAGTAACACGTACTAACGGCTTACTAACAACTTCAGCTAGGAAGGTCATAGGACGGTTAAAATTTGCTGGTTTTACTTCTAACAAGGATCTCTTAATTAATGAATTAATACAAGTCACAACAATCCCAAAGGTTTGTCATTTCTACCGTTGCTCCTGCTCATCACTCTAGCAAATTGCGGATCCCCCCCGCAGCGATTTTTAAATATTGCTCCTACAAACTTAGAAAGTTAATAGAATAACAGGTTTAGCATTAGCATGAATTTTCTGAAGGGTATGAAGTCTGAACCTCAATTGTCTGTCATTATTTTCTAACTTCAGTCTGTAATGGTTTGCCCCTAATTTGCCCCCCCAAAAAAAACAAAAAAACAAAACAAAAAAAAAACAATTTTATGAAAACGGACCAAAATGTGTGGCAAAATTCTGCAAATTCTGTGAAAATCTGTACAATTGAGAGGCATGAGTCCCTCCCCCATGGCCATTAGCACCATACATGCATGTATCACTTAAGTTTCTAAGAACATTTCCCATAATACGAACACCCCCAATGTGATTAGCGATAATCCACATACACAAACCTCAAGACAAGTATGCTACCTGTTGTAGTACTTAACAGCCAAATAAATGGGGAACAAATGCGGAAAAGCATTGCTCTTGCTGTTCTGCTACTTAATAGCAGGAATAATTTGGAAACAAATGGAGAAAAGCGTTGCTCATGGGAACTCAGAAAGTTGACAGAATAACAAATCTATGCAGCAGCCTAAACTATTGAAAGGGCAGGAAGCTCAAAACTGCAATGTCTGATTTTTTTTTTTTTTTTTTGAAGGGAAAGTTGACAGAATAATGGGTCTCACCTTAGCATGGATCTTAAACTTTGCCACTTATCTGTCCGCAAACCCTGTATGGCAAACAGGCATCCTGCTTCTTAGTAAAAGGACCAAGATATAACGCACAAATCCACACAGTTTCTGAAACTCGGCTGACAATGAATGCCGCACTGTGCAGGCGCAGCAGAAGCTGTTACTTCTCTTCACTTGCAGCCTGCAAAAAGCCTGAATTGACAAGTCAACAAAGGAGTCAAATCTGCCATTTATGGTGGGGTCCAATCTACATTGGCCTGAATGCTTCAATAAAACTTGAAAAATGTAAGAAATCAGTGACACCCAGAAGCCAAAAGGGGCAATCTGCACACTTCTCATGAGCCTGTTCCATAGGAGGTCCATGACATTTGCACAGTGAGCATGCCACAGATCCAGGCGACTGGAAGAGGGGCAGCCCTCCCCCACCAGATCACACACCCTTCACAAAACAAACACCTCAGGCTGCATCAAATGACTCTGCCACCCATAACAGCCAGAAATACAGATGCACAGTTTTTTTTTTTGATGCAGAAAAGACATGTCAGACATCCAAAATGACAGGATGAATCCGCCAGATCCTGCAACCCATCAAATCAAAACCACACCTTCAAAACCCAACAGAAACAAGGTGACACAAAAACAATTGTAGCCTGATCTCTGTTCCAATCTCCGCATCGCCACCATCCCGTTCCCCCACACCACACCGAGAGCCACCATGCCTCCCCCAAGGACAACCACCCAACCAAACTGCAAAGCTGAAAACCACACAACCAAGCTGAAAAGCTGAAAACATTGCAGCAATTCCACACAATCCACTACAAGCCTATTAAGTTACTGGAACAACGAATCCCACTTTCAGTGTCACCAATTCCAGTCAGGCAACACAATTCACTATATTCATCAGCAATTTTTTATTACCAGTGTGATAAGTGTCACAGCAGCCAAGAACTCTTTTCCGGGCAACACTCTGACCCAAATACTTTCCTATTGTCAAACTAAGCCTCCATATGAACCGGAGCAAAATTAAAGCTGAAAACAACTATACCACAGAACCACCAGGACAAACCAAACTATCCTCACCAATGACGTCACTTAAGAGAAACCGCCACAAAAGTCACTCCAGTCAAAATCAAACACTGCTCTCAACCGCAGCTGTAATTAAGCATTTTTCCTACTAAAACTAATCTATTATGCCAACTTTACTTAAAGGCCACACCCTACTGCCGAGGCCCACTGTAAAAGTTAACATCAAGGCAGACACGAGGAAAGTCCGCGAAACAAAGAACTACCAAGGAAAGCAATCAAAGCACTAAGAAATGCGAGCAAAACCGTGAACCAATGAAACCGTAGCAAGGTATTCCATTAATATCCTGTCCATAACTTCCAATAGTGAAGAAACAGGACTGTTTTTTTTTTTTTTTTGAGGGAGACAATGGCAGCAAAGAGAAATATTTAGAGTACTAATTACGTATTTAACCTCCTACACTGGCACCCCCCCCCCACAAAGTCCACTGTAATCTCCATGAAGCTCACCTCCCACCGTATTCATGTTCGCCTTATTTCAAGCCTGAACTTCACGTAGCTACACCAATAAACCCCCTTGTCAATTAACTGCAGTAAACTTAATACCCTAAAGTACCAATTCTCACCCACATTTTTTTTTAATATATGACTACAGTACTCACCTCAAACCTGCCAAAATTCTTCATATCACTATTAACCCCAAGTCCTACCTGGTCACCAAAGCTCCTACAGGTTGTTTCGGATGTAATCCTGCTCTGTAGCCAAAATGTGACTCCTATTCCAGTTACATTTATCTAACATCCTTTAAGCCCCTCCCTACCCCTACCTCACTTCCTCCCAAACCTCATCCATTCCTATTTAACCCTACCCTCCCAAATCTTACTACTCTAACTAACCCCCCCACCTTGAAGATGTCCCTGGACAAAATGGTCTGTTCCAAACCTCATTTACGTGTGTCATACATACCTCTCAACCTGGAAACATCAAAAATCTGGACAAGGGCCATGAAAAATAGGTACAAATCTGTACACTGGTTAACATCTAATTTGCATACATAGTTACGTAACCCCACCCACTCCAATGGAATTGTGGGATACCAACTTTCGAACACAAACTGAAGACAGACAACCAAAATATGGCACCAGAGTCCCCCTGCAGCCATTCCAATGTCCCGTTACCTGGCTATTCCGCCCCATTTACCATAAACACTAATGTGTGCATACTGCTTTACTTCTACAATGATTATTTGGATTTTATTTTTATATTTTGAGGCACATCAATGCACAAACTCTAACAGACATCTGATAAACAAAGCAATACTGTCTCACAATGAAAATAGACTTTGCATTAAAACTTCTCTGCCCTTGAAACTCACATTCATTGAAACAGCATTGAAACCTGCACCACATCCAAAGAAAATGCATCTGTCCAGTGGTGGATAAAGATTACTGTTGGGCTGTTTTCAAATCATTGGCCCCTTGCACACAAAACAAGAAACATACATGTGTTCTTTTCTTTGATACACCTGACTTTATTAAGTTATATTCCTTGTATAAAACAGCACACTTGTTAGACAGACCATGTTTTGAATTTATTGTTTGAATGAACATTTTTCCAGTAGGCTGTACTGTAGGCAATGAAAGAAAATGCATGAACCAATAATTACAAAACTGTCCAATTCAGAACATTTCTATCATAAAAGTCTACTTCCACACCCAAACTATAAACAGAATGACAGTAGTGTAAGCCATAGGCATCTTGCACAGCTTCTCGCACTTATTTTCAGTTTTAGTTATCGGGGGGGGGGCAAAAGGTCAAAAACCAGGGACACATTTTAAACATTGCTTGTATAATTCTGGAAAGTTGCTAGAATAAAGTGTTGTGTTATCAATATGCATGTTACTGGCAAGTCTTGAACCCAGAACACTATACACTAAATTCAGTGCAACATACCACTATGCTAAATCAGCAGTTTAAACAATAGGAAGACTGAGCCAATAATGGGGGAATAGTAAATACATCTGACTAAGTTCTCACTCACCATAAAACCTGGACAAACAACAAAGCCAATAATGGGGGAATACAAATTCTGTTGTCACCATAGCTCTCAACTCTTAGCACAAAAAAAAATGTGGCAAAGCTGAGAAATGGTGGTGGCTAGGGACTTTAGACTCTTTTTACCCTGTACCAATGGTACAGGGTTTGAGCCTAAATACCTCTAGCCACCAAGTGTATTACATTGGGGCATCACACACATGCACACACACAAACACACACACACACACACACACACAAACACACACACACACACACACACACACACCTCCAAGACTGCCATGCCATTGAGAAAAGGGAATATTCTAAGAAATGGTAATCTTGGACTTGCTATATATAAATCTGCATTTTCATTCATAAAGCCTTCACATTCCATGTCTGAGCATTTCAAATATTTATCACATTTTACTAGGTTGGTTGTAACACAGTGGCACAGAGCTAACTTAGGCTCAATTATCCTAGATGTAGTTTTTATCACAATTGACAGGAACTACGTTATATAAAGCATACCTTCCAGCTTTCACATTGCTGACAGTAGTGCTTTTAGTGTTTGTGGCATAGAACATAGCAGGTTAGCCATTACCACTACTTATAACAAATTAAAATATTACTTCCTGCTTTTTTTGTATCACAAATGTTATATGTCTTACTACATTGTTAGCCTTAGAAGCAGACAAATCAGTTTTTAATAATGTAACATGAACAAATGAGATTTCTACTAAAGATACTGACCAAAGATTAGACTTCTTGTGATCAAGGTGCATTTCCCATTTTCTTATTACTAGGTAAAGCTCTTTTATACCTCTGTACTTCAAAACATTCCAACATTTTTTGCTTTACTGTTGATATCTAATACAGATTTTAAAAGTATATTTTAAATCATGCACCTGAAATGCATCTCAGAGTTTACTAGGCTTTCCACATTAAAACTCCAGTTATAAAATATTGGTTGCACTTCGGGAGTTATATCAGCCCTAACCACACTCTTCACAGACAGCAAAATCCTAGTTTTGGCAGCTCCACTGCCTGAGCTGGTGGCAGTTCAAGTAATTGTCAAAGATCCCACACCACTTATCTATGCTAAAGATCCCACACCACTTATCTAAAAAAGAATAAGTCAACTTCCCCCATGTTCTCTGACTAAATCTCCCTAGTTAGTATGAGGACCATCTCAGGTCAATCCTGAAAAAGAGGTTGTTGCCCTAGTGGGACTAACCCAGCTAACAAAATTATAACATAAATAAATAATACATTAGTGAACACAAGTAGTAACAGTCTCAATTCTGAGCTGCAGATTTAAGGATAAAGAAAATATAATTAGGGAAAATGACCCAAATTATGGACACTTTTTAAATTATGGTACTGCTAGCTTAGAACTTCTGAAAACATTTTCTAATTTTAGGACAGATGGAGCAAAAATTGAGAACAGTGTAGGAGCATTCCTGCAAAATCTCACCAATTGAGAGGAATAGCATTGATTACCTAAGTCCATACGGCAGCAGATTAAACACGAATGGCAGCAAAGCAAAGCCACAAATCAGCTCGAGCAGGCAACAGATTTAACCATTCGGCAGCATAGTCCCAGCAAGTCCCTTCCTCTCGCAGGCAGCAGATTAAAAATGAATGGGAGGAAACCAGCTTCAGTCCCTCTCACAAGCATTTCTGTCCAAAATGGTGGCAAAGCAGCTTTTCAAATTCTCGGCAGCAGCAACTGCTCGCAGCCAGCCGGAAATGATGACATGAGCTCAAGGAGCTCAATTCCGACTGGCTGGTAGTGCTGATGGAGCTGACGTCATCGCGCACGTGATGAAGTCAGTTCCGATAGCGCGAAAATTAAAAAAATAAAAAAACAAAAGTAAAGAAATCGGAAATGAAGGGGTGCCACTCGGGAATCGTGGCACCCCTTCATTTGGACCCCAAAACTTGGTAAAAACTGAGTAATTCAGGATGGTTGGGAGGTCTGGTGTCATATCACAAGAATTTCTGTTAATATTCATGATTACTGTGTTCATGTGTTTTATTAGACGTTTCACGTTTTAGGTTTTATTTTCTTGCTGTAATCTAGTTCCTTCATCAGTTTTAATATGTCTATGGCTATTAAAGCAAGCAACTCCAGACCATTTTCTTCCAAACTGAGAGTACATTCTTTGCTATCTGTTACCTGCAGGCATTCTACAGAAAGTTCCAGAACATTTTCCTGTGACATATCCTTTTCAGCTGCATCTTGTGATGCTACTTCATATGAGAACTCTTTGCTCCATCACTATTTAATATTGCTTGTGTGAGACAGTTGCCACTTTTTCTTGCTCCTTCCTTTGTTGTGCAATTCCATTATGAAATTTTGTACTGGTTTCCTACAAAAGGCTCCAGAGCATCATCATGTGAAAAGTCATTAGATGCTTCCCATTCACCTGTTTTTCCTTTGTTGGAAGACTCATTGTTCCACCATGCTGTGACATTACCTGTTTTGGATTTCCTACACTAAACCATTCACTTTGTAGGTATTCCATGACTTCAGTTTCTATTTGCTTAACTTCTACCTTACTAATCCTCTATTCTACGTCCCCACCCCTTTTTTGTATTGATTAGTTTGGCTTTCTCCTTTACATAAATATTGCATGATATTAGATCTCTTTTTCATATGTCCAGATTTCTTTTTTATACCTTTCAAAAACCTCTGGGTTTTGTTTATATTTCGTAAGTCCTCTATCGCTTCTTTTGCCTGGTAGGCTGAAAGTCTCTCTCTCTCTGTATATATATATATATATATATATATATAATGCTTTGCATGGATTTGTAGTATTAATGAATGCAAATTTGCATTTGAAGTTTTTGATAGTTATTCTTGTGGAAGTATTTTTCTTTCCTCTAATTTCTCTCTGTCTTTTTGAGTATCTTCTATCTGGAAATTCTGGGCTTTTTGCATAAAAGTAGCAATACATAAATTTCTTCCTTACTCTCAATAGTTCACTCTGTAATCTGCAATCTTTATAGCTCTTCTTTGGCCTATCAGTTTTTGCGGACTACTACTTCCTTCTACAGCATGGAGGCCATCCTCCCTCAAGTCTGGCATAACTCCAGTGTAGGAATGTTTCCTTGTCATGGAGATTCTACACTGCCATTTTTTCAAGTCCTGCATCAGAGAGAGGGCTTTAAATCTGACTGGATAACTGAGGATCTTGAGCCCATTAGTGTTTTTTTTTTTTTATTAGTTAGGAATCTCTGAGGTCTATCACACTGAGTAATATGCTTAGGCAAATACATATCTCTGAACTACACACACACTAACACAGAATTCCTTTATCTCTGCTGAAAAATGGCTCAGATACAATCAACTAATCCTTAACCCTAAGGAAACTCCTTCTCTTCCTACCTCAGACACTCTCTCACCTTAAATCCAATTTTTCTCTTTCCTCCCTAGATGGCACTACTGTCTCCCCTGCCTCACACACCTTACCCCTCCTTGGGGTAATAATTGATGACCGACTAAAATTTCACTTGCACATACAACAGACCATCAAAAAAAACACCAAAAACTTGGACTACTTTATCAGAACAAAATATTCCTCACTACTGCCACTAAACGTACTCTTACACAGGCATTTCTCATACCTAGTCTTCTATATGCTTCCCCCATCCTTATCAATATCCAAACTACCTCGATGCAGAAACTGGAACAAACATACAACAAAACTGCCAGATGTATTCTAAACCAACCACTCTCTTCACATCACTGCTTCTCACTAAACAAACTTCAGAGGCTGGAATTTCAACATCTTCTCCTACATTGCAACTCCACACTACCTTTTCCATACTCAGCAACCCCTCTGCCTGCCCTGCTCTCACCTCCCCTGTTACTTTCTACTCCCCCTCCCCTCTCCGGAGTGCTGATCAGCATCTGCTCTCAGTTTATAAACCCAAAAGGAATATTGACAAACTACTTTACAAACACTCTGTCTCAGTAAATTGGAACAAACTCCGTCTCCATGTTAGATCCAACCTTCCCTTTCCCTGTTTTAAAAAGGAGCCTAAATTCCACCTACTAAACTTGAAATTATGCCATTTCCTTCACCACACTTAGTCTTAGTCTGTCCTACTGTATAACCTGTTGCATCTCCTAACTTTCTTTCTGTTAGTAACTTCTGCTTAAATTAACCTCCTAAACCCTCAGTTCTACTGCTATAGCCGCCTCCTTTCTCTCCCCCTCCCATTCTCCACACTATTTATCTCCCCCCCCACTTCCTATCAATGTCTATACATTGTCCTTCTTTTTAACAATGATTATCTTTTTGTTTTTATGCTCATATGTAGTAAATCTTAGACCAGTGCTATCAGTGCAATCTTTAATGTTCATAATTTTTTTCTTTTGTTTTTCTCTTTATAATTAATTTCGTATTTGCATTATTTTTAATAGTTTTTCTCCTGTCTACCTTTGTTTGCTGGGGCTCTTTCCACTTGGGCATAAGAGAAGACAGACTCTAAGAATTACTACTGATGCCCTTCAGTACCAGCTGCACTACTGAGTTAGCCATTCAGACCTTACTTGGAACACACACTGATCACAATTTAATGTTTGCTATTTTTCATTTTCTTTTTTGAGTACTTGCATATTAATGTTGATTCTGTGTTGAAAATCACCCCTTCCCCACATTTATCAATGCTATTTTTGCTAGCATTAAGAGAGGTGGTTGTGGCTAGTTCATGTCAAGACTCTGCACTGAATTGCTCAGCATTCATAAACTAAAGTAATTTGGTTCAGCTTCTTGCCCTTAGTGTAAGTCATTTAGGAATGCAGGAGCAATTGTGGACTTTGTCCAGCCTGAAATAAAAATTGATAGCTAACTGAACTAAAATATCACTCTTTGTCTAAAAGGCAACACTCACTACAACAAAGTCATAAGCTTTCACTTACAATATATGTGTGACAAACTCTCTCTCTCTCTATCTCTCTCTCTCTCTCTCTCTCTCTATATATATATATATATATATATATATATATATATATGTATATATACACATACATATAGATAGGTAGATAAAGCATGTCATCAAATATCAAATGCTCATAAAAGAGTGAACAAAAAACAGCTTTCATTTTAGATTAAATCTAAACTGATCGAAAACAATAAATAGCAAAATTATATATATTTTTTTGAAGGAGGTAAGCTCTCCCACCTTGCACCTTCACTAATTATACATAAGAGCTCCAAGATCTCACAACAGTAGCATAAGGCCAAATTCTCTGACTACCTTCCAGTGTAATCTCACATGAAAAGCAGAAGGCTTGAACACTATTAAGAAGAACATTTGCTCAAATGAGCATTCACTCTAACTTACAGCACTAAAAAGCATTCGATCATATGAACATTTACTCTTATTTACAGCACTAAAAAGCATTCACTCATATGAGCATTTGCTATTTTGACCTTCAACCATATATCTATATAAATGTGTATGTAGATATATATCTACATACATACATACATAGGCACACATTACATGCAGAGACACACACATACTCAAAGATGTACTAGGCTTGAACTTACTCTTATTTGCAGTTGAATATATGAGAATTCTAGTATTTAAAGACTTGGATGGTAATATCCCAGGGATTCCCCCATTTATTGAGACACAACACTCTAAGATATGGCATATATAAGCATCAGGTGTGTGGGAGATGTACTTCCCACCTTTTCAGGTTGTAGAAGGACCTGCCCACTGCAAACCTGCACAACAGATGTTTGCAATAATGATGCTCTGTGATCAGTCTCATGGTGCTGATCAAAAAGGTGCACCTTCACTCAGAAGCTTCTCAACATGCATACTTTAAAACAATTCAGGGTTTCAAAAAAGACATGAGATTTGTCAGAGTTACATCTACTGCCATCAGAATAAACACATTTTAGAAGAGTAAGAGAACACCAGTGCAGTCCTCTACACACCAACACTTTCTTATAATTTTGCAGAGAATGGTAGTAAGCTGAAGGGTCTATGCCTGATTAAATCAGCTGACAACCCCCATGCACATGCAAAATGATAGCTTTATGCCAGACATAAGAAAAAGTCTAGTAACTGAATTTATTTCTTAAATGAATCCGAAATGGATTATCCTTGAGACTGTAAAAGGAAATGCTTAGGACACTGTCTTAGCCCAGAGGGCTAGCATGGTTTGCTTTCCTTGTTACATTTCTTATCACATATGAAGTACCTCGCATTCTGTCCACAGAATCAATACAGTTGCATTCATTAGTTTCTTAGAATAACACTGAACCAATTGCCGGTGTATTGACAGTATACTGCAGCTGACAACATTTATGGGTAGTGTACTGTGCTCCCTACTTTTATTATTTAGTTTCTTCATATAATTTAAACACACTGGTCAACCTCAGTAAGAAGCTGAATCCCTCATAAAATCCTCCAAAGCTAGTTACAAAAACAAAATTGCCACTGACTCTAAAGACAACCACAAAGCATTCTATAGCTATGCAAGAATTTAAATGGGAACACTCAGATCTGCTCTGAGTTACAGCACAATGGCACTAAATATACAGAACCAACTGATATTGCCAACATCCTAGCAGATAGGTTCAGTGCTAACTTTACCCCCCTCTCACCCCCTAGAGGGCCCATCTCTATACTGGAAGAATGCAAAGTTCCTATAATCACGGCTGCAGAGGTAAAAATCATACTCCCCAAAGCCAAGAACACAGCATCCATGGGACCTGACAATATCCCAGACTGCGTTCTACACGAACTACAGAATGAACTGGCACCCTACCCAAGTACCATGTTCGATCATAGCCTCACCTCAGGCTTTGTACCCACTAAATGGCGCACCGCGACGGTTATCCCACTCCACAAAGGGAGAGCCATGACGGACCCCGGGAACTACCGCCCCATTAGCCTGACGAGCCTGGTCTGCAAGGCCATGGAATGTATCATCGTGGAACTCATAAACAAAGACACTGGTAATCTCCAAACTCTGGACCCTACCCAGTTTGGATTTGTAAAAGGCAGATCATGTCTCCTAAATCTGATTGACTTCTTTGAAGCAGTCACCAAAGCCATAGATGAGGGTAAAATGGTTCACACAGCTTATCTAGATCTCGCCAAGGCTTTCAACACCATCCCCCACTCTGGAATTATAGATAAGCTCACTAAACTAGGTATAAATCCCTATGTCACAAGATGGGTTGCCAACTGGCTCACAGACAGAACCCACACTGTAAAAGTAGCGGATTTCAAATCCGACATCAGACCAGTGACAAGTGGAGTACCGCAGGGTTCAGTCCTGCGTCCTCTCCTGTTTGGTATCTACTTCTCTGAAGTGCAAGCCAACACAGAAGGTCTTTGGCTAACAAAGTTTGCAGATGACTGCAAACTAGGAGCCATAATCGAAACTCCTAACGATGTGGACAAACTACAAAAGGGCCTCACTGAGACAGATACCTGGTGTGAAAGCCATGGCCTGAAGCTCAATGCCAAAAAGTGTATTGTCATCCCCTTTGGTAAAAACTCTATACCCATGAACTACCACATAGCTGGTAGTCTACTTAATGCCAAAAATGTGATAAGAGACCTTGGGACACAGGTGGACAGTAGTCTCTCCTTTGATAATCACATCGCCACAGTGGTCAGGAAATCCTTTTACGTGGCTCATCTCATCACAAAAGGATTCTCATCCAGAAAAAAAGAGGTCATTGTTCCCCTCTACTCATCACTCATTAGACCCATTATAGAGTACAACGCCCCTTTTGGTATGTACCTCACAAGACATCTACAACTGGAAATACCACAGAAATACCTTACAAAGAGGATTACTGGCCTCAAACAGATGCCCTATGCAGACCGTCTCAAAAAACTACAGCTTTACTCCATCGCATATCGCCTACTCATGGGCGATCTCTGCCTAACATACAAAGCTATGTCAAACCCAGAGCTGTTGGACATGATCCACTTAAAGAAATCCCAATCCCTCTGAGCTGCACACTCTAGGGACCTAAACCTTGTCACCACAATAAACAGAACATGCTGGAGGGATAGATTCTTGTCCCAGAGACTTCCCATACTCTGGAACAGACTACCTATCTATGTCAAACAGAGCTCCTCATTAGCACTCTTCAAGAAAAATCTTGATGATTGGATGGGAAATGGGAAATTCACCCCGGGGATCACTTCTGTGGCTCTGCTTGACAGGGGCACAGGAAAATAATTTTCTTGGGTGGCGAAAGCCAGGGTACATTTTTTGGCTAGGCTTGTATGGGCCCTAGGGCCATTAGCCTAGTACCTACCTATGAACCTATGAACCTATGAACACTGCTATTGCCTTTAACTTTAGGTATCAGTTTCATTTGTAATTAAATCTAAAGGATTTTAATAAGTTTGGTAAGGATCTTTGGGTCCCTGTTGATTCTACATTTGTTACCAGTGCTTAGATTGTTGTTTAAAAATTGTACAATACCCAGTGTTCCTGTTATACCATTTACTGATTTGATAATCTGACCACATCATTTTATTTTTGTAATTTCCAGTGTATTTATCCCTGGCTGGTAACACTTCTAACTGCAATAGTTGATAACAGAGTTTTTAGCCTCCTTAACAATTTCACTTGGATAGTTAATTTTAGGTTCTTATTCAGTATTCAAAAGCAATTACCACAGCATAGTTCTGGTTAGAATAGTTTAAGGAGGATGTTATGTTAATTGAATATTTTGTTTCAAAGTTTGAAACAGTATAATATACTCAGTGTCCATTAAAATGAAGACCACTGGTGGTGAGCAATAGTTGGTAATGTTTATCAGAATGATGTCTAAGATAATGTTTCTTCAAGCAGGGTTTTGTATTATTTATTTCAAAATTATTTTTATTTATTAAATACAGTATTTGGGAGTATATGTTTGCCATATAGAAATCTGGAAAGTTTTTCCTATTTCATTATTGACAGAGATGGCATTCCATAAAACCATTTGATGTTAAAGTCAGATTAACTTGCTATAGATTTTATACATATATGTGACATTTCCATGATGCATTCTGTAAACCTGGGAATGCTAAATATTGAAACAATGCCCACTGCCTCACTGGCGCTGCAAAAATGAGTGGAGGCAAATCCTGATATTTCTGGGACAAAATGATTAACTTTTGTAAAAAAATAAGAAACATCTTCATTACGTTATCACTTATGACATGGGCAATCATACATTTATATAAATTAAAACAAACCATATTGACATAATCTTAGTTGTAAGCATTATATATCACAAACCATATTAACAAAATTTTAGCTGCAGACATTATACATCACTTATAACCTACCCAATCATTGTCAGTCGAACATTACTTAGCTCATTCAAATCTTGGCTTCTTTTAAACCTCATTCCTCTCCTATATGTATTGTTCCCACAATTCCAATTTTTTCCTATGTAATTTGTTCCAGCCCTTTTCTAAAGATCAAAATTCCAGTTGTTTTATCTCTGTTACTATATTCACTACTTATAGTACAGTTGGATTAAACTTTGACTTCTCTTTTCTAGTAATCACTTTTTTGCAGCCACCATAATTAGCAAGGCCTTACTATATCTAAGTAATTCTGATTCTGTATCATAGCTCAGAAAAATAATTTCCCTAGATATACCCAATAAATTGATAGATTAGTCTGCAGGAAATCTTTAAAATCTGCCAACTCATTTCACTGACAGAAAATATGCTCCCAATTACCTCTTTTTTCCCCGTCACACCTCCAACGTGTCTACCCGAGGAAAGATTTGCTGGAGTCTACTTGGGTATAAGAAATACCTATCTAAACATTTCCACACACACACACACACACACACACACACACACACACACACACACACACACACACACACACACACACACACACACACAAAAAAAAATAAGGGACTTAGAAATTCAAGGATAAAAATTGTATGGTAGTCAAGAAAAGCTGGGTCTATTTGCAGATGATTTTATTTTATACCTGATAAAACCAGAAAAGGACATGTAGGTGTTGTGGAACATTTTACGACAGTTTCAGATCTTTTTGGAATACAACATTATTGAAGCTAAAACAAAGGCAATATGGTAAATTATGTACCTACCCAAACATGAATTGGTTCAGCAATACCCATATTTATGGCTACATGATAAAATTAAGCACTTAGGACCATGGGTTACATTTTTTTTCCATTGTGGCAGCTAAGGATATGTGGGAAGAGACTAAATAAAAGATAATACAAAAACTGATACATTGGAAGCTCTGTTATATTTATATGGATAGTAAGATACAAGAAGTTAACATGTTTTAGTCCCTTTAGTCTCATAAACAGGCCAGTCATTGTTATCAACCAGAGGAGAAGTTGCGGATAACAATTAATAAAGAGCTAAAGGGTTTTATGTGGGAGGGGGAAATGGCATGAGCCAAGTGGGGTAAGTGGATTCTTCCAGTAGAACAGGGTGGACTGGAATTACCCGATTTTAAGGGGTATTTCAGACCTACACAGTTAAGGACCCTATACATAGCACAAGCAGAAAACTATAATTCCAAGTGAAAAGAGAAGATACTGAAACGGGGGGGGGGGGCGGCTCAAGAAACATGGAGGGACTGGGATTTTGGATGTAGATTTTTAAGGAGAATAATAATAATCATACAGATAAAGTAGCAGAAAGTATTCTAAGAACTAAGCCAACATAGGAATGGAGAAATGTAATTCTGAGGCTAGGGATGACTGCAATTAGTGATACAAACATAGGCAAGAGGGGGCTGGAATTTTTTGGAGAAAATTAGCAAAGGAACAAAGTTACTGACAGCAAATAACTAGAGAGAGAAAGGTAATAAAATGGGAAGGCACCAAGAATTTATTTGGACTGCAGGTTAGAGATTGAAAGGCAATCAGAGTATAGGCAAAGAGAAAGAAATAGGGAGTTCTAAATGAAAGACCAGCACCAGTAGAGTTTTTAGTAGAATCTAGAACAGAAGCTGATGTTAAAAAAAGGAATAATTAGTAGAGCATACAAAATATTGCATGATAACTAAAATGATCATGTTTGAACCATATTGCTATTATAGAATGGGTTTCAACAATCTCCTAACAGAGGAATCACTGTACAATACCTGCCTTATTGTTAAGACTTTTTGCATTTAGCAAGGTTACCTTCCCTTCGGTCTTTTGTTGAGATTAGGTACTATGTAATAAATATTTCTGCATTTTTGAAAAGGAATCCATAATTCCTGATTTTTTTGCTCTCTATAACAAAGCTCTGTAAGACGTATAGATTTTATACATATATGTGACATTTCCATGATGCATTCTGTAAACCTGGGAATGCTAAATATTAAAACAATGTCCACTACCTCACTGGAGCTGCAAAAATGAGTGGAGGCAAATCCTGATATTTCTGGGACAGAATGATTAACTTTTTTAAAAAATAAGAAACATCTTCATTACGTTATCACTTATGACATGGGCAATCATACATTTATATAAATTAAAACAAACCATATTGACATAATCTTAGTTGTAAGCATTATATATCACAAACCATATTAACAAAATTTTAGCTGCAGACATTATACATCACTTATAACCTACCCAATCATTGTCAGTCGAACATTACTTAGCTCATTCAAATCTTGGCTTCTTTTAAACCTCATTCCTCTCCTATATGTATTGTTCCCACAATTCCAATTTTTTCCTATGTAATTTGTTCCAGCCCTTTTCTAAAGATCAAAATTCCAGTTGTTTTATCTCTGTTACTATATTCACTACTTATAGTACAGTTGGATTAAACTTTGACTTCTCTTTTCTAGTAATCACTTTTTTTGCAGCCACCATAACTAGCAAGGCCTTACTATATCTAAGTAATTCTGATTCTGTATCATAGCTCAGAAAAATAATTTCCCTAGATATACCCAATAAATTGATAGATTAGTCTGCAGGAAATCTTTAAAATCTGCCAACTCATTTCACTGACAGAAAATATGCTCCCAATTACCTCTTTTTTCCCCATCAGACCTCCAACGTGTCTACCCGAGGAAAGATTTGCTGGAGTCTACTTGGGTATAAGAAATACCTATCTAAACATTTCCACACACACACACACACACACACACACACACACACACACACACACACACACACACACACACACACACACACACACACACAAAAATAAGGGACTTAGAAATTCAAGGATAAAAATTGTATGGTAGTCAAGAAAAGCTGGGTCTATTTGCAGATGATTTTATTTTATACCTGATAAAACCAGAAAAGGACATGTAGGTGTTGTGGAACATTTTACGACAGTTTCAGATCTTTTTGGAATACAACATTATTGAAGCTAAAACAAAGGCAATATGGTAAATTATGTACCTACCCAAACATGAATTGGTTCAGCAATACCCATATTTATGGCTACATGATAAAATTAAGCACTTAGGACCATGGGTTACATTTTTTTCCATTGTGGCAGCTAAGGATATGTGGGAAGAGACTAAATAAAAGATAATACAAAAACTGATACATTGGAAGCTCTGTTATATTTATATGGATAGTAAGATACAAGAAGTTAACATGTTTTAGTCCCTTTAGTCTCATAAACAGGCCAGTCATTGTTATCGACCAGAGGAGAAGTTGTGGATAACAATTAATAAAGAGCTGAAGGGCTTTATGTTTGAGGGGGAAATGGCATGAGCCAAGTGGGGTAAGTGGATTCTTCCAGTAGAACAAGGCAGACTGGGATTACCCGATTTTAAGGGGTATTTCAGACCTACACAGTTAAGGACGCTATACATAGCACAAGCAGAAACCTATAATTCCAAGTGGAAAGGGAAGATACTGAAACGGGGTGGGGGGGGCTCAAGAAACATGGAGGGACTGGGATTTTGGATGTAGATTTTTAAGGAGAATAATAATAATCATACAGATAAAGTAGCAGAAAGTATTCTAAGAACTAAGCCAACATAGGAATGGAGAAATGTAATTCTGAGGCTAGGGATGACTGCAATTAGTGATACAAACATAGGCAAGAGGGGGCTGGAATTTTTTGGAGAAAACTGGCAAAGGAACAAAGGTATTGACAGCAAATAACTAGAGAGAGAAAGGTAATAAAATGGGAAGACACCAAGAATTTATTTGGACTGCAGGTTAGAGATTGAAAGGCAATCAGAGTATAGGCAAAGAGAAAGAAATAGGGAGTTCTAAATGAAAGACCAGCACCAGTAGAGTTTTTAGTAGAATCTAGAACAGAAGCTGATGTTAAAAAAAGGAATAATTAGTAGAGCATACAAAATATTGCATGATAACTAAAATGATCATGTTTGAACCATATTGCTATTATAGAATGGGTTTCAACAATCTCCTAACAGAGGAATCACTGTACAATACCTGCCTTATTGTTAAGACTTTTTGCATTTAGCAAGGTTACCTTCCCTTCGGTCTTTTGTTGAGATTAGGTGCTATGTAATAAATATTTCTGCATTTTTGAAAAGGAATCCATAATTCCTGATGTTTTTGCTCTCTATAACAAAGCTCTGTGTGACATTTTTTGGAATATTCTTTGCAAGACATATTGATGTGAACAATATTCCACACTTCTTTCACATGCAGTTATACTATACTACTGTATAATTCAACATATGTAAACAATGCTGAAAAGCATCAGCCACTAAAATATTCACCAAGTTGCTTTACAAAGAAAAACAATGTGCAGAATACAGTCATAAATTCAGACGGTGGTTGGAACAAACTCAGTTTGATAAGGCACTCATTATGCAAAGCAATTTGTTACTCCATCCATCTGTAACTACTTTCCCCCATTTTTTTGCACTTGGGGTTGGGGCATCATGTCAATAGTGACAATTATCTAGAGCCAAGGTTTACACTGCTGAGGAGCTAGCCCTGTCACAGTAGTTCTCCCACACCAAACACTCACATAGACAACCAATCCTACAGTCACTATAGAGTCCAGTCCACCTACTGCATGCCTTTAGAATGTGGGGGGAAACAGGAGCACCCAGAAGAAACCCACACAAACATTGGATGTACATGCAGATTCTGCACAGAAGGCACCCAAACTGAGAACTGAACCAGGGAACCTCTTGCTGTGATGCAACAACACTATCTGCTGTGCCACCGTACTACCCTTGATTATTTTATTCAAGAAATAAATGTAGCAAAAGGAAAGATGATGTGAAAAGAAAAGATATGATGACTTTACTTCACAAGACAAGATGAATTTCACAGATAATACTCCTTTTGCTTTAATCACTGTAAAATCTTCTTCCAGTTTATCTGTGGTCTGACATTGGCACTGAACATCTAGGAGTTTGTCACTATAGATGATAATTTCATTGAATGGACCTCTGAGTTGCAGCAGGTTTAATGTTTTCCTAATAAAGATTTCATGAATAAAAGTTTAGTTTCAGTCTTTTGTGTTTATTGAATTATTCCTCATACTTTACTACCTGATGAGAGCAATATGTTTAGAATAGTTTATGCTGCAAATCTTTTTTCTTAATTCATTTAGCTAAATGTGAATTTTAAAATTAATGTTTTTAAGTACAGCATGATTTGTCAATTGCTGTGTTTAATTACTTCAAGTATTTTAGCCTATAATTATCTTCATATTATTTCATATTATATTACATTTATCATTAGTAACTTTATGTCTAGCTTATGTTTTGACTGGTCTTTTTTCAAACAGTATTTGAGAAATTATAATAGATTTCTTTTTTTTTCAGATTTCTTCTGAATTTACTTGGAAACAGCATAATCATGATTGATTTGTTATACAACTTTTTCCTAGATTAATTTTTCCTTTTCCCCTACAAGTTTATTTAACCTAATGAGTGCTTGTACAGTACTTCGGTAAAAATACTTTAATAAAATATTGACTGATGACTGAAAATACAAGTTAATAGGACAATGTCTTTTTAGCATGGTTTGATGATTAGGTCTGTAAGTTAGCTACATCCTTCAGGTGATTGTGCATTGCTCCCACTTCGGCCCAAGAACGTCAATAATATTTTGTCTTGTCATACATAGGAATAAGGGAGGATAACTTCACAGTAGGTTAACACTGAGTACATGCAAAATATGGACAAAAGTACTCTAACATAGACTGCAGTTTGAAAAGACTTCAGATAAATTATACAGACATTAATGGAGAAAAGGAATATTGGTTAAGTACAAAGTATACAAATGTACAATAATTTCAGTGTTTATACAGACTCCTTTGGCTATGCACAGAACTCAAAATAATCTAATGCAGTTGAAATAAACAAAAGTACATTTTCTTTATTTTGGTTTCAGAATTATATATTTTTTTAAACAATACTTTATTCAACAAACTGTCATATACAGCAACTTGTTTAAAAAACAATGAAAAGCAAAAGAAATAAATAGCAACAAGACAAAATATATAAAAAACAAACATGAAAACATCAGACGACTTGTACAAAAGATGAACATTATTAACTTTTATTGTGAGTCCATTAAGAATCAAAAATAAGCCGAAAATATACCCCACCAGTTCATGTCCAGATGTACCTTTGACCAAGGTTGTAGATTGTATACTAGTCTGTGCACAAGTTCTTTCCAGTTTGGTGAAATCATTTTCCAATATCCAAAAATAACAGCAACAAGTGAAGGGATAACAAACCTGAATTTTCTGCTGAACTGTACCACAAACATTGAGTGCAAAATATTCAGACTTGATTAAGTACTGTTCTTACAACTTCTTTACTGCAGTATCATTAAATTTTAAAATGATGGAAAGTGCTAATGCTTCATGTTATGTCTGCTGTACATATTTTTGTTTTGTCAAATATAGCCCTTTATAATTTTCTGTTCAGTTCAAAAGGATTTATAACATCTAATGTAAGTATCCTAAGGAATTTATTTCTTAAAATGTCCTTTTGCCCACTGCTCATGTATGGTTTGGTCATTGCATTATCAATGGCATATTTCAGAGCATTTTGATTTCACCATTATTTGCTCTGCCAGTATGCTTAAAAAATCCCCAGTACCATATCCTTTGTACAGTATATCAATCACTGATCTGTGTCAAATGTCAGAATAAAATATGGGATATCAATACCAAGTCAGTCTTATGAAAGGTCATCCCAGCTCACAAAATAACTCCAGCACTCTATGAAACTAACATTTCACATGATTTTTGATAATTATGAAATGGTCTAAAATGAAGAACAGTGAAACAAGATTACATTTTACTGCAGATGAACAGCTGGCACAACCGGTCACAGAAATCAATAATCCTCACTTTTTCTATTTCTTCTTTATAGTCTGTATATTTAGTCTGCATTTGTGTCTTGATGAGTGCTTTTTCTATTAAATGCAAATTACAACCTCTTATTTCAGATTTCTGCTACTTCTCATGAGACCAAGTATCAAAGTCCTTGTCTAGCGGACATTTTTATTGGTGTCTTCAACTTGAATTTATGTTCATGGAAATGATAAAATGAATATCTTCACACTTGTAGCATGTGACCTGCAATAAATTTTGCACAGAAAGTGATTTACTTGGAAAATCCAAGTAGCAAATGTATTTATTAACCTTGCACTCTCCTATTCCAAACACTACAGCAATGTTTCTAGTGGAACCTACTGCAATAGTAGATGAGGGTTTGTTAGTGCAAGAATATCCTGAGTGTAACACGGAAGAACAGATGTACAGACTGATGTGCAAAAAAATGCATGAGGTGGAGAAAAGAGGATAAACATGCACAAGAAACAAAGAAAAGTATTGCCCATCTTCACTTTTATATACGGCATTCTTAAAAGCAAGGATGATGAAAGGGAAGCTGCTATTTTATACTTTCTGTTTATAAAGGGCTTGTTTTGAACATTGTCTTGTTTCTTTTTACATCCAGTGATATTTGTGAGTAGTTGGAGCCTTGTGATTTAGACTGCCCCTAGCTGTGCATAGCTGAAGTATAAATACGTTCTGTATGCAACTGCTTATTCCATCTAGGACAGATTTCTTACCTTCCTTCCATTTTATGCTAGACCAGGCTATGATACTCCTTGACCATAAAGTTGATAATAAAGCCATTCCTGAAAATGATTGGATAGAACAAAAATATCCCTTGGTAAGAAAATTCAATTTTTGTTAATTGCCTGTGAAGTTATAAAGTCATCCTGCTTAAGCCACCAGACGGTTGTTTTCCCTAGGAAATGATTATCTGCATGAAGTGGCAAGTGTTCTCAGTGACCCCGGCTTGGGTAGCACTGATTCGTGGCACCCGTCAATGACATTGTTTAAAACTGGTTGTTGTTTTCAACAAAACTACAAAATGGACAGTCAGAGAGTGGAGAGGAAGGTGCTACAGTGGTTGGCTCTTGGAATTTCATATTTAAGCTATGTTTTTCTCATTCAGATATGTATACACCTACTTTTAATCAAGAAGCTGCTTTGCCATTAATTTATGAATGTGTTTTAAGGAATTATTCCATATGACAATATAATAGCTTTGCACATGGATGTTGTAACTGGAAAACATAACAGTGGCATAAGGTTTGAAATACTTAAAGCAATAGGAAGTGTGGGTATATAAATTGACTATTCTAGGTGACATTTTGTAGGGGATGCTGAGCAGGCTAGCTGTTTCCAAGCTGACATTCTGTTCTTTTCATTTAAAGGTACTAACAAGTTATTAACTTGCTACACAGCAACCCATTACGAATTAAAAAAATGGAATTGTACTTATTCATAGACAGCAGTGGGGCTATCAGATGGGTATGCTGCCCAAGATGCCAAATTCTGCTGCTACAGTTCTGAAAATACTAGTTAGGATTTTGGCAGTGTGTAGTCAGAAACTGCTTTGGACATTAGAGACCTGGCAGCACTGGGAAAGACTGAACACTGACTCTTCAGCTTTATGTCTCAAAGGCACGTCTAGTCACTGAAGGTAAATCATTGTGCCACTTTATTCCTCTCATCCATGAGCCTTTACTGAGTAGATTGCTGTGTTTTGTAGCTTTCAAACAAACCAATTGAAAGAGCATTGAAAGGTAAAATGATTCCTTACTGAAGAAAATGACATTAAAATATTGTTTAGATAGGAAATTATCACGTACTTATTTCTTGTGTAGTATCTGCTTTACATTTAATTTATATATTTCCAATACATTAGAAATGCCAGTTGGAGAAACTGCGTACTCTGTTGCCACTCTCCAGATTAACAGCAATATAGTATGTACAAAAAATGTGGAAATAAGCCTACATCACTCAAATACATACAACACGAACCTCAACTGAGACTGCAAACTTCAATAACGTTGCTATTCACTCTTCCACAGCCAACATCTTAGGAAAATGTGTATACAAGCAACTAGTCATTTACTATAAAAAAAAAAAACCTTACTTTAACCTACTCAGCATATTGTTCTCTCAATACCAAAACAGCATTACTACTATTGTAAAAACACAATAAATAAATACATATATACATACATACATGAATGCATAAATCAAATAAAAAAAAAATCAAGGAAACCTATTAGTATCAGTAGTTCTGGACTTGTTGAAAGTATTCAGAGTGTCTCATCAATTGCTCCTTACTATGGCTGCTAATCTAGATATTAGCAAATACCTCACAGATTGGATAGTCAGTTAGATGTACAATATAACACCACTAGTTAAATGGTAACATAGATACTCTTCCGTTAAACAAATCACAGTGGTAGTCCCACATTGGTCCAGTTCTATTCAACATATTTATTAACGATATACATGGCCATGTTCCCACTCTTTCTTAGTACAATATGTAGATGACTCTTCTATCATATGCAGAGACAAACCTAAACCCTATCTGACGGAGCATGCATGACACACAACAGCCAGAGAGCTCATTCCCTACCCTCCTCCATGTTACTATAATCCAAATTAACCTAATTAAATAAATAAATAAAATTCATAAACTTGAGCAAAGATACAATAAAGTCACCAAATATTCAGCTAATCATCTCAGCAGGACTCATCACTGAGAGTCTACATAAAATGGACAGTCTAGAATTACAAAACAATCTTACCTTCACACGCATTCGCAATATACTCTATAACCTAAACAAATACCAGCTATACAGGAACTTGTCCAAACTTACAGTCACCCTAGATCTCAACAAAAACATCAACTTTCCATAGTCAAATCAAACAACCACTCAGGTGACTACTCATATTCATCACATGGTACTAAAAAATTGGAACACACCCTGTTTCTTCAATCCCCACTATTATATCCTCTATAGTTACAAGACAACCAAAAAAAAAAAAGATCTATGTAATATGCAAATAATGTCTACGTAAAACCAGCTCAGTTATTGCTACTAATTATATCCTAATTATTGTACACTGATGTGTACAAATACTAACTTTAACTTACTTCTCTACTGTAAACACATGCAATAGTATGTATTATTATAGCAATAACTCATGTCTGGGTGTCGGTAATGCTGGATTTACCCACGGTTGGTGTGGTTTGGTCACGAGGGTGAAAACTGAGTAAAGCCAACCATGGGTAAATCATCATTATCCACACCCAGCCATGGGTCATTGCTATTACTTTATCTTAAATAATGTCCTTGTATAATGGCTCCACACTGCTCTTCCACATTTTTTTCCTGGTATCCTGGGATTTTCTTTATGTAATGTGTGTGTGTATGGGACTTGCATACATCAGTACTGTGTAAAGGATGCAATGGAGAAAGGAAGATCTTTATTGCTTTTTTTTTTTTTTTTAATTAAAAAAAAAAAGAAAGAAAGAAATCAGGAGGCTTTCAATGTATGGCAGAGACGAGACAGAAAATATCCTTATCAGATTGTTGATGTTTCAAAACTTCTAACAGTCACACGGTCGGGACCATATGATTGAAGCTGTGAAACTTTAAACATTTTGAATGAAGATCATGGTACAGTGTGGAATGGGAAATTTACCCTTTTCTGCAATGTAGTCCAATCTCGGAGTTGCTATATTTAGTTAACAGGGGTTGTGGGGGTGTGAGGGTGTGCAGCCACCCATTTGGGGGGGGGGGTACAGAGGGCTTGCCCCTGCAAAAACATTAAAAATAGATTTTTTTTTTTTATTTATTTTTTTTAGTGTTTGAAATTCCGAAAGTTTGATAATATGGTCTCGGCCATATGAATTTCAAAGTTTCAGAACTTTGATAATCTAACACAGATCCCAGAGAAAATATAAGGATAATCAGGTAGGTTTCTCTAGTTCTGCATAACGTAACTGATTACCCTTGTATTTTTCTCTGTTCCCATCTGTCTTGTTCTTTTGAAGTCTCCTGTTTTTGAAAGTTTTTTTTTTTTTTTTAAGTTGAGAAGTACAATTTCTGTAACATATGTTAATAGAACAAAGTCCAGGCAACTGGACTTTTCTCCATTGGTGTATGCTCGATTTACAATGGGCACACTAGTTAGGCTGGTCAATCAATGTGCTGGTTTTTCAATGTTAATGGCCATTCATTGAAAAATGTATTTTACTGAACTGCATTGTTGACAACTTGTTCTAATTCATGGAACTTTCTTCCCATGACCACTGCTGAAAAGAGCTAGACTCATATAACCTGGTTCAGCTAACAAATGGACTATATAAACAAAGAAAAAAAGAAATAAATTGAGCCATATCTCACATGCATTTTGTACCACAGTTCTCAAGCCAAAGTATGAATTAATGCTATTCTCTAACACAATGAAATTTCAGATACCTTTAAATGCAACAACTCAGTTTGAAAAAAAAAACAGGAAATTAATTTTACAGAGCTGTAAGGATTATAGAAACATTTACATGAATAGCACAGATCTAGGATTACTCATAAATAAAGTATTCATATGTGATTACCCATAGAGCTGTACTGATGTTTTTAAACAGCATTTCCCCTCTGTAGGAACTTTGCCAGCATTGCTTTAATAGTTCTCAAGGATTACTTACGATTAAAAGATGAACATGCCAAAAGGGATTCTTGGTCTGTAACAGTCCTTCTGTAGTCAAACAAACTACAAGTAATCCATTTTTTCAGTGTTTATTTTGTCAGAATCATTCCTATTAAAATGTTTGCCCTACTTTTAGTGACAGAGTACTGAAACAGGCAGTTTTGACACCTCACAGCAAGAGGTTCTCCAGTTCAGTTCACGGCTCAGGTGCCTTCATGCATGGATTCTGCATATCCTCCCCTGTGTTCATGTACGTGCTTGGTTTTCTCTCACATTCCAGAGACATGCAGTAGGTGGATTTGGGATTTAAGTTGTCCACAGGTGTGAGTGCTTACATGTGTGATATAGAAGAAAGACCTAGTAGGCTACTTACATTTCCCCATTTGTCTTGTAAACACCATAGATAGCGATGGCAGTCACTGGAGGAGTTGGCTGTAAGATGGGAGAGGGAAGCAGAACATCATTCCCTTGCTGGTAAAGGCCACATCTAGTCTGCATCCCCTGGCCACACTACCCAGGTTAGAAAACTAACCAGATGTATTCAGTATGCATGGTTCAGCTATCCCTTCCCCTGACATGTATGTATTCAGTATGCAGGGTTCAGCTATCCCTTCCCCTGACATGTATGTATTCAGTATGCATGGTTCAGCTATCCCTTCCCCTGACATGTCATGATCGAGATCAGGAATTAGCAAGGGATTCTCATTGTATGTCTTAACATAACTGCTAGTTTTACAGTTAAAGAACTTTATTTTCAAATGCCATTTTGCATTCTTTCTTAGATCGTATACTAAGACAGCCTGCTTTTCATAAAATTGTGGTGTTCTGGCAAATCGTTGGTAAATTATTGATGGTTAAATTCAAAAACTATTGACAGTCAATTGAGTTTCAGACTTCATACCCTTCAGAAAATTAAATTCATGATAATGTAAAACCTGTCATTCTATCAGCTTTCTAAGTTTATAAGACCAATATTTTAAATGTGTCCCTATTTCTGGGCCTTTGTCCCCCCCCCCCCCCACACCATTTATGACTTTCTCCAGATTTTGTGTTCTAAGAGGTTGAGAGGTATGTACTAAGTGCAGTTTCAAGAGAGAAATTATTATAGCTGTGTAGTTACCTGCATGTTATCTGACCCTGGAATATGGCCCTGACATGAGCTTGAACCCCAAACCTGAAGTTTATCAGATCTTATGTTTGTATCTCTGGTTACAAATGTAAGTACTTTTGTGGGTAACAGCAAGACAAGCAACTTCTTAACCCGTCTTTGAGTAACTGCAGATTATATAGGGTTGACTTGACTTTAGTTTCACTGGATCCCTATCTACCTGATATTCATTTTATTGGATGTAGTTAATTTTTATCAGAATGATGATCAATTTGTGTGAGGTACAGCTTTATATCTGTTTCACTGTCTGCAGGCACACGTGTCGGCGTCTAAGTGGACATGGTTTATAATATGCATGCCACTGTGTTATCACTTCTCTCTCACCCAACTCTGTGCTATTTTCAGTATTAAGAATACCAGATGATCATCACTAATTGTTTTTTAATGCCACTTGGACCGATGCCCTTTACTTAAAAATCTACTTTGCTTGATGACTAGCGTCTATATCAGAACAGCGAACTCTATTCTGTCTAACTATAAAGTTCGAAAGCCAAAAATGTTGGAGTGATGGATCAGCGAATTTCTTCCCAGAGAAAAAAAATCACTGATCAAAAAAAAAAAAAAAAAAAAAAAAAAATATACACACACACACACATATATATATATATATATATATATATATATATATATATATATACAAACAAAGTGAGGCTTCGCACCCCCACATCCCCCCAACTTAAATATACCAACTTCGAGATCGCACCACAGTGGAGAAAACAGCGAAGTCCCGAGAATGGCCCAGCAATTTGTTTCCCTGAGAAAAAAATCTCGGTTCCATGACTTTGATATTCTCAGCTTTCGAACTTTACAGTTCAACAGAAGAGCATTTAGGGAACCGATGACTAAACCCCAGTGACTTGAGTGCTTCCTAATTGAGTCTTGTTCTTTTAGTTCAGTTCACAATTACAGGCATATTGTTTGCCTTGCTGTGGATAAACCTGCATTAATACCAGTTATTTATGGGAATTAACATTGGTGCTTCAGTGTTATTTATTTTTTAAGCTGGCTGATTGTTACTCTACAAACTGTCAGTGGAGTGTCAATGTGTAGTAACTTTGTATGTGATTCTCACAGGGGAAGATAACAGGAACAGAATTTAGTCCAAATTTCTTGTATTCACGCCATCCAGTATTCTTTGAATAATTACTTTTTTTTTTTAACTTCTGTGCTCCCATCTGCATGTAAGAGGCCTAGACTGTTTTAATATGAACATCGAGGCTGTAAGTAAGTATTTACTCCATGCCTGTTTTGTGCTGCTGGGGCTACACCGTTTCTTCTCCTGAGTTTTTTAATTTCTTAATCCTGAGCACATAATATTTTTTTCTGCTTCCAAGTACAGGTTGTGCTGTGCTTAACTTGGACTGCATTCTGAATCACGTTTAGCAGTTTTTGTTGCAGCTTTAAAATATAATTCACCCTATATTCCTGAATCCAGAGAATTAAACCTACCAGTTTATTTCTGATGACAGTGTTGTTATCAACAACCGAGTTTCAGCAAATCTAATTCTCTTATCTTCAAGCTTACAGGTGGTGTAGATTTTGCAGCATGGGATCTTTGTCAAGCTTGATTTACTTCTGTATTCTCATAAACTAAATTGTGCAAAACCAGCATGAACTCAGATAAAGAAATTCAGCAGCTGATGTCTTTAGTATAGAGGCTGAACTATATAAATACATTCTTTGTTTACTCCATGATTGATGTTTTGTGTTCCTAGCACAGCTCCAAATGTATTTTCAAATTTATTTGTAAAATCTCAGAAATAGTAATGAACCTATTTTTTCATTCTGTATACTGCCACCAATTTCTCTCTGCAGTATTTCACTTGAAGTGTAACAAGTTTTGCACCCTCTCTCTTTTTTTTTTGCAGGCCATTTAATATTACTGTTAATACTGTACAAATATTTCCTTGCACCTTGAGGCCTGCTTATGATTATATATTTTACCAGCTGCCAGCTATGGTCGAATGAAAACTGAAAGGCAATGCATTACCTCCCTAAGAATATAAGGAAAAGCTGATGGTTTGTTTAACGTTAAGCGTGATTATTACATTCATATATCTATGTCTCTGTCAATTAAGGACTCACATAGGACTGACTTATTCTCCTGTTTTGTTTGTTTAAGTTGGCAAATAAATAGTCTTGTTGAAATTTTAGTAGCAGTGGCATCAACTACATCAGCAGTATCATGCTTGCAATTTTTAATGAACTTGCAGATAACAGTTTGCATAAAATATCTACAGGTCCATCTTCCAGACTGTGCTAACAATATCTGTTTCAATGCTTTGTAGAAATACTTAGGCTTACTTGGCAGGCAGATTAACAGAATACCAGTTACCAGCGCCTCTTATTTAGGGACATTCCAGTATCAATGACAAGTTAAATGATGACATTAGAGATGCACAGTATGCAAGAGAATAAATGAATATAACACAAATGTGCAAGTGGAAATTCATTAGGAGTTCTTAGCCTTTAGGCTGTGTTACAAGGCAACCATCTGGAGATAAAGTTCTGAAACTCTGCATACAATAAAAGCACAATATACATATTGCATACATTTATATTTTTGTTGAAATACTGTGTGTTTTGCCCAGGTCATTCAAAATGAGTTATCTATGCATCTGCTCAGGGACACTTGATTTTTTTGTCCGTTTTTGGTATTTAGGTTTGGATGTAACATGACAGGCTTCTTGTTAAGCTGTTAGCATACCTCTCAACTGCCCAGATTTTCACAGAATGTCCAGATTTTTTACTCCTATTTTTGGTCTGTTCCTCACAAAATTTGTGGTTTTATGGCAAAGCACTGAGGATTGAAGTCACTAAATAATGACCATTTGTGCTTCAGACTTCATATCCTTTAGAAAATGCATGCCAACACAAATCCTGTTATTCTAGCAACTTTCTAAGTTTATAATAACTATATTTAAAATCTGTCCCTATTTTTGGCCCTTTGTCCTTCATTTTCTTTAGGCTTTGTCCAGATTTCTTGTGCTAAGAATTTCAGCGGTATGGGTTAAAGACATTAGTAATCTTCACCTTTTGATATGCTGAAAAACTAAAATAATAGCAAAACACATGCCATTATGTGGTCTATGTTGGCTCATTGGCTTGTATGCACTGTTAAAGATATGTTGGCTCATTGGCTTGTATGCACTGTTAAAGATCTATGTTGTGTACTCATAAGCCATTGTGCTAAACATTAAAGTTTTCAACAATAAAAATGTACATTTCTCCCACTATGCCTTCACAAAGAGAGGTTGAGTCTGTTTGTATACATCCTTTATGTTTTATGAATGTATATCTGGCTAGACCTTCTATGCATTTGCTCGAGAATTTTGCTTTGTTTCCATCCTTATTTTATCAGAATTCATTAACTTGATTTCTATGGAATGCACTTTCATAGGATTGAAGGATCATTGGAATTACAAGTATGTTGGGAGATTGTCTGTGTTTTGCCAATGCCAACTCTCATAATACATTGCTCACTTCTAGAAGTGCAAAGCAGGTCGGCCCAAGAATGAATTTGTATATGCCAATGTAATTATCAAGGTTCATATTGAAGGATGCAAGGGTGTCACTATGTTTCACATGTGGGGACATTTTGTTCCAGAAATAAGATAAATGTTTGGCATTATACCTGTTCCCTCAAGCATGTTTCATTTATTTGTTGGTGAAGATTTAAAACCTTAGTCTTAGCATTTGTGGATCTCTTTGTCATACGTAGTTGCAAGAGATCAAGGAGGGTTGGATCCATAAACATGGCTATCTAATGGCAGTTTACACCTCTCAGCTTGAACCCGAGGAGCACAAACAACAATGCTCCCCAGCTTTACCACTGTAGCAACCTATAAATGCAATATTGATATTCATTTCTGAAGCCACAACAATCTCCCAGCTTCAGAAATAAGTTCCGGTTTTGCATTCCTGAACTTGCTGATCATGTCTCCTAACAAGACTGCCACCTACTTTTTCCCAGTATAGTTATGCCTTTGGTTGGATCTTTAATGGCACAAAAGGAAAGACTTGGATGTCCCCATCAGTGTCTATAACGGACTAAGTGTACAGACAGGGCAACAAGCCTGTCTTTGTAGTAAAAGATCTTTTGACCACTAATCTTTGTTAGATACCACTGTGGTCTTTCTAACTGTATTTCGTCTATGGCTAGGTAGATGCCAAAGGGGACATTGTATTCTATGACTGAAAAGAAAGGGAATCATCATCCCAGAATACATCAATGCAGCAATAAATCAGTCATACATCAACAAAAATGACACAGTGTACAGCATGTAGTGATCACCTGACAACATTCACATAGTTATACAGAAAACTCTGTCACATATAAAGTTCTACAGTGGGATACTCCTCTGGGTGGTTTCTATGGATACAATCAGTGCAATAGGACTAAAGATGGTATGGCTGTAGATGGTATACCTCCTTAAGCAAGAGATGTCAATCATCAAGTGATTGGCAGAGGAATGGGGAATGAGTAGGTATGAGGTTAGGCAGACAGTGTGTGGGGCAGGTCTGAGGTTATGTTAATGTGAGAATGCATCTGTGTTTTACATCAGTGCACTTCTGCTCGGTATAGGAAGCCACTGAGAGTTATTCCTTATGGCTTTCTGTTTATAAGATGATGTTTTGAAATGGATTCCTTCATATGGTGGCCCATGGTACACAATACCAGAGGCTGTTCAGCTATGCAGAAGATGTGATGGGGAAAGATACTTTGCAGATCCTGTCATCCCATCTGCTGTGGGTACAGGGTACCTCAAACAGAGGAATCATGATATCTGAGCTCTTGAGCTCCTTCATGGAGGAGTATCATGCTGAGAATTTCTTGCATGTTTTTTGTTACAAAAAATGGGTCTTGTACAGGTGAAGCTATGTGAATCTTTCCATAAGATTCTAGCAAATCTAACGCATCCATATCCAATTAAAGGCAAGTGGAATAATTTGGAGTGTTATAAGCCATTAAAATCTATTTATTTGCTGTGTTATCTAAATGGACTGAAGCCTAAACCTAAATCAGTATTCTAGCATGAAGAATCTGATTTGATGGGGTCCAGTGGCCTGACCACATGAGGAGGAGCTATAATTGGGGTAGGAAGGCATAATGGTTAAAGTCTTTACCTCACTGACAGAAGGTACATGGTTTGACTCTGAACTCTGGTTATTGGCTATGCTTGTAATAGTCTGCCTAGTATTTACCTGTGAACCTATAAAGGCTGAACTGTAACATGAAGGCATTATAGCTATCCAAAAATCATGGCAGTGGGTGTAACAGGAACTGCCTGTGTCTGGACACTAAATAAAATCCATTAGCATCATTGTATTCCAATCCTTCTGGAATCCTGAGCAGTTATTTTTGGCATTTCTTCGGATTTATACTTGGTTCAGGGCTATTGACTAGGGTGACCAAATGCTTACTTAATTCACGCACACAAAATATTGCACTTAGTTTTGTGCACATCTGTAAAATTCTGAATTAAATACTAGTTAACATGTTATATCAATATCTGATACCATGTAAGATTTTATGTGAAGCAGTAGAGAGTTGAAAGGTTTTTGTTTTTGTAGCATTAGCACATTTTAGGTACAGCTAGTATAGGCTGTGGTTTTAGGCATCATAAATCATTCTCTCTCAGACGTATGTTCTTATGGATCATGCTCATAAATAAGGTATGAAATGAGAGAAATGGGCAGCTACAAAAAGACAAGTGTGAAGGCCAAGTTTTTACATAAAATTCCCAGAAGGAAGGGTGCTTCTTGTAAAGTAGGATCACTTAAGAGTTGAGATGATACAGTAATGGCGATGCCTGATTGCAGACCTCTAGCTAGCTCTACTGGTGCCCTCTGCCATTCCCCAATTTAGCATCCCCTTCAAGTTTAAGTTAAAGACCAAAAAAATCACATCTGTTCTTTAACATCTCTTTTCCTTAAACTGTAGCAAACGCCTTGCTACAAATATAACAAGTGGCTCGCCACAGCTCAGTACAACAGAGCGAGTTTGTAAAAGCTTAAGCCCTGACCAAGAATCCAGTGCTGACATTCATTTCTGAATGCTGGTATTGTACTGGACAATACATGGAGTGCTGAAGTGCTTCAGACCTGACCACAAATGCAGTCTAAGCACTGAGAAACTGAATGCCAGTATTGAAGGTCATACCTCCTGATCTCATGCACATAAGGTGGCTGCCCCCTTTGCCCCACCCTAACTATGCCTCTGCCTGTTGGAAATCGGGTTCAAGTAAAAATAGCATTTAGATTATACAGATGACAAAACATTTTTAATACATCACATTGCATTAGTTAAGTATAATGGCATTTAATGAATATGTGGACTATTCTGCTTACCTAATGGTTACTGTAGTCACAGACTATTTACTGTTTTTATTTTATAATAAAGTGGCGAATTGTTTATTCTGATACATTAATACAGAGGAGTACATGATATGTAATAGGAATAAAACTTTGTGCTGTTAGAACAGCAAACATTATTCAGCCTAGAACAAATTATAAATAATTGGACTGTATATAAAAGAATGAATATATTGTAGGAAAACTACATAATAAAATGTAACAGTCATTGTCTTAAAAGGCTTAATAGAAAAGTCTGGTGGAAAGTTTATTAGACCTTCTAGTAAAGTGTCATGTGATACCTGAATTTCCAGAAAATGTTTATTAGGAGTGTGATTGAAACTAACTGTAAATTACTAAAATTACTCTTTAGTCTGAGTTCCAGTTCATTGTCAACAGATATTTCTATGATTTTGAGGCTTGATAAACCAGTGTAAACGCCACCAAAACACACACATAGAAACACAAAACACACACCTACATTCGTGGAGGATCTCAAAAAAAAAAAAAAATCTACCCAAGCAACAGGGACCTCCAAAGCAGAAACGCAAGCAACCTCCACCCCCCAACACAACCCAAATGACACATAGCCGACAAACTCAGTGTGCCACTCAACCACAGCCCATAAGGCATAACAACGTACCCAACACTCTAGTCATAGGTGACTCTATAGTCAGGCATACTGATGTTCCACTCACCAAGCTAAACAAGGAGAAAGTTACTGTCAGCTGCCAGGATCCGCCATATAACGCATGCACGCAGGTCACTCTACGGGTCTATTTTAAGCTCTTGAAAGCAGTAAAACCCGAATCTGAATAGCGTGACACGGAAAGAGTGAACCGCGAATATTATGAACGAATGAAACTGCGAAAGGGGAAATATTGAAATTGCATAGTTGGCCCATCTGCGGTATAGCTCCGTAAGGTAAGTGTGCGATAGTTACGGACCTTAGGGTTAGGGAGGGGTTAAGGTAAGTGGATAGGTAGGTAGTGTATGCAAGGTTTTATGTAGGTAATGTATGTAAGGTTTAGTGTAGGGTTTTGTTAAGTGTATGTGTGCGGAATATTTAGTTTGTTGGGGTATAGCTCTGTAGGGGAAGTGTGCGGTAGTTACGGACCTTAGAGTTAGGGAGAGGTTAAGGATGGTGCATAGACAGTTATGTATGTGGGGTTAGTGTAGGGTTAGCAGTAGGATTTTGGTGCTTTAATTTAGGGTTAGAAGTAGGGATTTGGTTAGTGTATGTATGTGTTTTTTTTATTGTGTTTGGGTAGGTAGTGTGTTGCGGGTGGTGGGCTGGCTGACTATGATGGTTCGAGGTTTACATTTTCACGCTGTAGTACATTTGACATATCTGCGGTTCTCTCTTTATGTGCTGCGTGATTCGGATTCGGATTTTTCGTGTTTCGGGGGTATAAAGTAGACCCATCACTCCACAACAAGTACAAATATGACTCTGTCATTGTCCATGTTGGTGTGAATGACCTGAGACATACCTCCATGGACTACATGAAAAGAAACATGGAGGAGCTGTCCGATCTTGTAGCCCAGGCAGGTATGACCCTAGCCCTGAGTAGCATCCTGCCATCACCCAGAATGATACCACAGTACAAGGACAAAATGATTGACTTCAACAATTGGCTAAGCTTCCAGTGTCATTCTAAGGGGATCCAATATCTGCCTGCCTGGGATGACATGATTGACAAACCATGATGCTTTGCCAGAGATGGCCTGCACCTGTCACCCTTGGGATTCCAGATACTGGCTAAGGCTCTTGCCACTCCTATAGTGCAAAACAAAGTAAGGCAACAGATGCAATGAGTAATCCTTTATTCTTCCAACGGTAAGCGCTTTCATCTCAAATTCTTTACAACGAGGCTTCTTCAGACAATAGCTTTGTAAAAATGACAAAGTTATATACCATCAGCAGCTGGTCACATGTTCACATTCTTCACATGACTAATTAGTAAATACTTTGTTAAAACATTTTTAAACCACACAAATTCCTATAAATACAAATATAAATACATATATGTTAATACATAAATCTATAAACACAATATAGCCTAGCAATTAAATACCCTATATGCTAATGTTTAAAACCCCTTCTTTTTAAATGCATTACAAATTCTTCCCTATTATTAAGGCCAGGGGGAAAACAGGCATTTAATTTAACTTGCCAAGAATACTCTAACTAGCTTAACTCTTCCTCTATGTTCATACAGAACACTGTATCACTTAATTTTTCTACTACTAAAAATTTAAAATTAACTTTACATTTTTTGATTCTATAATGCTTACTCATAGCATTTTTATCATCTTCAACTTGAATGGCATATTTGTGCTCATATATACGACAATATAATTCTCTAGTAGTTCTGCCTACATAGAATGCATCACATTCCAAGCATACAATAAGGTAAACTACATTCTTAACTTTGCAGTTGAATAAACCTGGTATTTTAACAATATTCCTTCCTACTACATACTGATTACTATCTACATATAATTACACATATTGCAATTCAAACATTTGACCATCCCACATTTGGAATTTGTTTAGTACTATTAAGTTTAGACTGGAAATAATTCTTGAAACTCTTACCCCTTTTTTGAATAAATTTTGGCCCATTTCCAATTTTATCTACCAACTCTTCATTGGTTCTAAAGATACTCCAATTCTGAATTAAAACACTCTTTATGGCTTTAGAATCAACACTATAATGTATAGCCATAGAAACATTAGCATTATATTTTCTATAGTTATTTTTCTGATTACTTTGATTTAATCTAGATCTCTTCTCATCTTCACATAATTTATCTATATGAGCCTTCGGATAGCCTCTTTTTAACATCTTATTACATAACTGACTTGCTTCTTCAAAATCAATATTTTTCACAGTTAAATCACTTATTCTCTTTAACTGGCTTTTCACTAAATTCAATTTAGTATGTTCAGGATGCATACTAGTATATAATGCAAGTACATATTATTTTGTACTTCTTTTTTATATATTTTAGTTAACAGTCTATTTTCTTCTTTAAATACCCCTAGATCCAAAAAAGTAATTAACTCATAACTTTTCTGATAAGTAAATTTAAGATAGGTGCACACACTATTAATGTAACTAATAAAATCACTAAATTCTTTTTCTGTACCTCTCCATAACAGGAAAATATCAACAATAAATCTGAACATCTTACATATATTGTTTCTAAAGCCACTATCCAAAATATGCATTTGTTCTCATCCTTGCATAAATACATTTGCATAACTAGGGGCTAAAGCCGCCCATAGCTACTCCATTTGTTTGCAAATATATTTCATCTTTAAAAATCATATAATTGTAGCTCAACGCAATATCTATCATTTCCATAAGAAGACGAATGGTATTAGAAGAAACAACTTCTGATTATAGCAATTCAAGCCTCAGTATTTCCATCCCCTCTACATTGGGAATCATAGTGTACAATGACTTTATATCTAATGTTACCATAATATCTGTTGGCTCTACTTCAAAATCCCTAATTTTGGCTAGAAAATCAAAGCTATCTTTAATATAAGTAACATGGTTGGGTATTACTTTTTGTAGATGCTTATCTACATAAACTGACAGTGCTTCAGTTTTACTAATTGCACTCAATACTATAGGTCTAAGAGGGGGGGGGTTGTTTAAGTTCTTGCGGATCTTTGGTATACCAAAGATCGTACTTAACTTAGGGTTACTGTTACTCAGACATTTTTAGTTTTCTCTTCATTTCTCCCTGTTACAACCACTCCTCAATACAGACTTCTATCATTCTATACCCCTGTTTAACCTTAGTCATATTTGTTTTCATATAAAAACAATCATCTGATAATAACTCAAGCATTTTCATTTCATAAAAGCCACAATAGCACCTTCTTTATCAGCCTTTAAAAACAAAATATTATTATTAATAAGCCTATCAAAGCTTTCTTTTTCACCTTTAGACATATTATAATATTTAAATTCAGATTATTTCTCAAAAACTTCTATCAGTTGGGCTTCACACAAATTTAAAAACGCTTCCAGATCCTTATGTAATGGTGGGTTATAACTGCTTGGCTTGTAAAAATGCAATTTATCACTGACTTCATTCACATTTTTGTTAAAAAAACATTTAAAATTCAACATTGTAACATAACTTCTAAGCTCATTAACAGTTTGCAATTTATTCGCTCTTTGTGCAGGTACAAAATTCAAACCTTTTGCCAAAACCAAACATTCAATTTCAGACAATACATATTTAGAAAGATTCACAATTTTAAAACTTTCAGTACCTAAGTCCTCCATTGTTGCTTGCTGTGATTCCAATTTGCTCTGCTCTGGCCCTTCTTCACAAACCCGTTTTTTTGTTGTTGCTGTTTATTTTGATTCTGGCGCCATTTATTATTGGAGGCAATCCCTTTTGATGTAACCTGGGCCCAGGTTCTATCGCCTCCTTCTTTCCTTTGATAAATCTGAATGGGCTGCCCTTCTCTCCTACAGTCATTCATAGTAGTACTACTTCCTGGTTCTATATTATCTTCGCTAATGGTATCGAGATTACTTATACCTATAGCGTTACAAGTTGCTCCTGCAGGATCATTATTTTTAGATTTGTTACTTTTCCCTGAAACTTCAGTAAAATTCTGAGCGTTTTTATTTATCCTCTCAGATCTCCATACTGCCCCATTTTCGCTGCAAGCCAACACTTCACTACTAGGCATAACATAACCTCTATAGTGCCTTTTTTAGACAAGATTCAAATGACAAATTCACCACCGTAACAGGTACAAGCAAGCAAAATCTGAGGGTAATGCTACTTAATGCTAGAAGTCTAAACCTCAAAATGCTCTCACTCAAGGCACTCCTTAAAATGGAGAACATCGACATCTGTGCAGTGACAGAGACCTGGTTCAAGGCTCCAGAGACCACCCCTGTATTACCAGGCTATAATTCATACCACACCTTTTGGCCACCTAACCTGGACCGAAGCACTAAAGGCGGAGGCATGTCCATATTCATTAAGGATATCCACACCTCCAGGTTAGTTGCTCAGCATAATGCATCTGAGATTATCCAAGTGCAACTAACTCTGGACAAGACCACAATCCAAATTGTAGCTTGCTACAGATCCCCCACCATGCCCCAGGATTCCCACTCCTCATTTCTTGATACACTGGAAAATATTAGGGTACAACCTAACACCCTAATAATGGACGATTTCAACTACCCCACCATCAACTTGGAAAGCTACTCATGTACCAACTCTTGTGCTCAATGTTTTCTGGAATTCATAAATTCCAATGCCTTGGATCAGCTTATCCACACCCCCATCAGGGGCAGCAATATTCTAGACCTGGTCATTACCAACATGGTCAACCGGTGTTCCACACTAGAGGTCAATTCCTCATTGGTCAGATCCAACCACAAGCAAATCACCCTAGACATCCACAACCCCCCCAGTTCCCATTAGGGAAACCACCGTAAAAAATTTCTTCAAAGCTAACTTCACGCTTCTTAAGACAGAATTGGCAAACTTCACAACACCCATGCTGATGGACAACAGAGGTACAACTGCTGAATCCTATACAATTGCACTTTACAAGCACGTACATGAGTGCATGGATCGTGCAATCCCTAACAGAACCAAGATGCTATCCTCCAAAAAAAGGAAGCCAACCTGGTGGTCCCCTGCCATAAACAAACTCTACAACAGAAGAAAGAAACTGTTGCAAAAAAGAGTAAAATCCCATGATTGGAGGAACTCTGTGGTCAGCCTCAGTAAGAAGCTGAGATTCCTCATAAAATCCTCCAAAGCTAGTTATAAAAACAAAATTGCCACTGATTCTAAAGACAATCCCAAAGCATTCTATAGCTATGTCAAGAATCTCAATGGCAACACTCAGATCTGCTCTGAGTTACAGCACAATGACACTAAATATACAGAACCAACTGATATTGCCAACATCCTGGCAGATAGGTTCAGTGCTAACTTTACCCCTCTCTCATCCCCTAAAGGGCCCATCCCTATACCGGAAGAACGCAAAGTTCCTGTAATCATGGCTGCACAGGTAAAAAAACACACTCTCCAAAGCCAAGAACACAGCATCCATGGGACCTGACAACATCCCAGGCTGCGTTGTACATGAACTACAGAATGAACTGGCACCCCACCTAAGTACCATGTTCAATCATAGCCTCACTTCAGGCTTTGTGCCCACTGAATGATGCAAAGCAATGGTTATCCCACTCCACAAAGGGGGAGCCACCACAGACCCCGGGAACTACCGCCCCATTAGCCTGGTCTGCAAGGCTATGGAACAAATCATCATGGAACTTATAAACAATGACATTGGTAATCTGCAGACTCTGGACCCTACCCAGTTTGGGTTTGTAAAAGGCAGATCATGTCTGCTAAACCTGACAGACTTCTTTGAAGTGGTCACCAAAGCCGTAGATGAGGGTAAGGTGGTTCACACGGCCTATCTAGATCTCGCCAAGGCTTTTGACACCATCCCCCACTCTGGAATTATAGATAAACTCACTAAACTAGGTATAACTCCCTATGTCACAAGATGGGTTGCCAATTGGCTCACTGACAGAACTCACACTGTGAAAGTAGCAGACTCTAAATCCAACTTCAGATCAGTGACAAGTGGAGTACCACAGGGTTCAATCCTAGGTCCTCTCCTGTTTGGTATCCACTTCTCTGAAGTACAGGCTAACACAGAAGGTCTTTGGCTAACAAAGTTTGCAGATGACAGAAAACTAGGAGCCATAATCAAAACTCCTAATGATGTGGACATCCTACAAAAGGGCCTCACTGAGACAGATGCCTGGTGTCAAAGCCATAGCCTCAAGCTCAATGCCAAAAAGTGCATTGTCATCCCTTTTAGTAAAAACTCTGTACCCATGAACTACCACATAGGCAGTAGTCTACTTAACACTGAAAGTGTGATAAGAGACCTTGGGACATAGGTGGACAGTAGTCTCTCCTTTGATAATCACATTGCCACAGTAGTCAAGAAATCCTTCTACGTGGCACACCTTATCACAAAAGGTTTCTCATCCAGGAAAAAAGAGGTCATTGTTCCCCTCTATTCATCACTAATTAGATCCATTATAGAGTACAATGCCCCTTTTGGTATGTACCTCACAAGACATCTACAACAACTGGAAAGGCCACAGAAATACCTCACAAAGAGGATTACTGGCCTCAAACAGATACCCTACGCAGACCGTCTCAAAAAACTCCAGCTTTACTTTGTCGCATATTGCCTACTCAGAGGCGATCTCTGCCTGACATACAAAGCTATGTCAAACCCAGAGCTGTTGGACATGCTCCACTTAAAGAAATCCCAATCCCTCTGAGCTACATGCTCTAGGGACCTAAACCTTGTCACCACAATAAACAGAACATGCTAGAGGGATAGATTCCTGTCCCAGAGACTTCCCATACTCTGGAACAAACTACCTATCTATATCAAACAGAGCTCCTCATTAACACTCTTCAAGAAAAATCTTGATGATTGGATGGGAGATAGGAAATTCACCCCAGGGATCACTTCTGTGTCTCTGCTTGACAGGGGCAAAAGAAAATAATTTTCTTGGGTGGCAAAAGCCAGGGTACCGTTTGGCTAGGCTTATATAGGCCCTAGGGCAAATAGCCTAGTACCTACCTATGAACCTATGCATATTTAATTTATTGTTTTTTTTTTTTACTGGGAAAGTCAAATTAGTCACCTGTCCCACTTTCAGCTGGGGCCCAAAGAGAAATGCTTAATTTTACAGAATGAGGAGAAAGTAGTTATACAAAATTTACATAATAAATGTACATACATTAAATAGCAATGATATTACAGTTAGAACACTACAGTTAATCAAACCAAGAATACAAACACAATAAAATATTAGTTAAACTAGAACTTAGAAGAGTCTAGTTATTTTCAAAAGGAAATAACTATAATTAGATATTAAGTAGCAGACAGAAAAGTAATTACAGCAGGAAGATGGTATAGTTGGGATAGATATTTTAGTGTGTGTGAAGCAGTTGTTGCAGTATAGTATGTTTGTCTTACCTGACAGGCTTTATGGTTAGACTGGTGTAAAATTTCTTTAAATATCTGTAAAAATGAAAATGCATTTGTGTTAGGAAGAAGCCAGTGTTAAGATACTGGTGATTTAGAAAACAGTAAGTTTTGCTGACAATTACCATGAACATGACATGATATATGCAAGTAAATGGTTATGCATGACATGATATACGTAACTAAATGGTTATAATAATGCAATGAGACTTGCTTTTATATGATGCATTTTCCTACAGTTAGCAGTTACATGCATCCACATTTCCTATTAAGTGGTCCAACTTTCCTTATTTCAGTTTAGCAACTGGGTCAAACACACCCTAGTGTAACGAAGTCATCGAGAGACATTTCAGAGACAGAGAAACTGGGGACTTTCCATGAGTTGAAAATACAATGATAAATCTGCTTAATACTATAAATACTTAAGTCTGTATCTTACCAAGAAAAAATAATTTTTTTTGTCCCAAACTTGTATAGGTCAGACTTTTAATGGTTGGGATAACCTTGAAATGTTGCTATTGAAATATCAAGACTCTTAATGTGTTAATTGTATAAGATTACCTTGATGATTCACTGTATTCCTATCATTGTGTAACAATATGTGATATTGAATTTCTTCCTTTCTGTGCATATGTTGTAAATATTTTAAATTCATAAACATTTTCTTAAAAAATAAAACTTGTATGGGGACACCACAAAGCATTTAAAACATTCCAGTAACCCAATGATGTTACAAGAACTGACTGCTGGTAAATCTTCATCTGATGCATATAGAAAAGCAAACCGCATATATGGTCAGGAGACTGCACTAACTGCGATAGCTAAATTCACTTTATGGTTTTTGGGACAGTCACCTGATAATACCATAAATATGTTATTAAGTCTTATCCAAGTGAAGCCAATGGATTTGACAGCATGAAAACTAAAGGCAAGGCCCTCCTGTGTGGACCTTACATAGTATGACTATGTGCCTAGAATTTTCCCTCACTAAACTAAAATAATGATTTTTAGCCAAGCATTACATTTTGGGTCACTTGAAAGTACTGGTTGATGACGACCCCCCCCCCCCTTTTTTTGGTAATTTTCCATTAATGGGGCAGCAGTCATGGCTCGAAATATACACTGAAAAGTAACGTAAAAGTTAAAGTGATTACATGCTGTAATTGTCAACACATCATCGTATTTTTCAAAGTCCTTTCACCCCATGTTCACTTCAGTTTTTCAACAGATGTTTCTATTTCTCCAAAGTGTTTTACCCTTTGTCTGTGTGTTTAGGTTGACAGATATGACTCACAGCATTCCACATGTTAACACAGTGAACCTTAAAAATCAGAAGGTGGTTGGAAAGCAGAGCAATTCCTTATTTGTTTACAATTTAACGTCTGTGATTTATACCATTTTTAGGAAGTAACAGAAGTTTGGGAACTCATTGCTCCTTATTGTTTCCTCTTTTAAGCTGGTCTTCATTCTAACGGTATTACTGTCTGTGCAAGTGGCAGTGACTTGCCACAAAATGAATGACACTCCGAGAACAAAGGCGAAATGAAAACCACAAAACAACAGGAAGATAAGCAGCAATGACTTTGCCTGAAACATGAGTAGTACTCTGACAACAAACCCCAAATAAAACCTGCAGTAGAACAATGCAGTAAGCAGTAGCGATGTGTCCAAATCAGTAAAAGTCTGCGAAGGAAGAGGAAAGTAAAACCAGGAAAAAAACAACAGCAATGACTTCAGGTGAAACACATTTTGGCTGCTGCCTTCTTAACAGTTTTTCCCCATCTTGGTTTACCCTTCTCAGCAGATGTTTCTATCTGTCAAACTCCTTTGTCCCCATTGTAAGCATGTGCACATTGACAGATACATGTGAGAAAATCAGTAATACTGTCAAAATGAAGACAAACTTAAAAGCAGAAAACAGTACTGAGCAATGACTTCACAACAACAGCACAGTTTGACTGCTTGCCTGTTAATATCAAAGTATTCGCGCCGCGACTGCTGCCCTGTTAACGGAAAAGTACCCCTTTTTTATTACTGCTTTTATAGCTGGCTTTGTTTTTGTTAAACTACATCTGTTTACTAAATAGCATTCTCTGTCAGACCACACCCCTCAACTTGCAGTCGTTGAGAATATTAATAAAAGCTCTTGAAAAAGTAGGTATATCAAGCTAAAAATCTGACATCTGATTAGCATAAAATTTTAATAGCAAGTAGGAATTTGGGCTACGACTCAGAAAAATGTGTTTAATAAACAGTGAGACAAAAATGGTAGAAAAATATAAGCACACTATCAGGAAGACAGAAAAAAAATCTGTAAACTAATGAACTGTATCGCAAAATTCTACCACACAAGGTCATTTATTTTTGTTTCATAAAAGAGTCACAAAATGTAGGCCCTCTTTCTTTAAATATGTCGATCACGTAAATGTGTTTTTTGTGTACTAGATGGTCTCAAAAATCACATGAGAAGAGGGGGATTTAGAAAATTGTGTGAAGGGGTATATCAAGCTTGAAAATAAGGATTTACATCCAAAAATAGAGACATCCTCTGCAGGGGTTATCAGGCCTGAAAGTATGAATGTTCCTTCTATTTCAGTGAAATACTGCTGAGTTTTTCAAGTTGGCTTCAGTGTTTGGATAGATCCATACAGAATGGCACACTTTTTTTCCACTAGGGGTCTGATGAGGAACAAGCAGAAGAGAATTATGACCTCTTTTAAAGAAAAGGAGATGCCCTTAGTAATCAGATTGGCAAGGAGGAAAGCTTTTGTAATGACATAGGAGATGGAGTGGTAAAAGGAGAGTTCATTATCTACAAAAATACTCTGTCTGTAATGACACTGCCTGTTTTAAGGAGGTGCCATTTGTGTGGTAAGGCTGTGAGTATTCCTGTTTCCAATACTGTATGATGCTGAGGTTTTGCTGTTCACTTTAAGACCATGATCGTAATACAATAACTTTGTCCAAGTTAGGCCTAAAGATAACTGTGCGTGGGTACTGAATATAAGTTTGCATTTGCTGTGTTTAGTAATGAATGCTTTGCCTCAGCTATGTGAATAGTTAAAGTTAAATATCAAATGTCCATCAAGATGCAAAATAATCTAGCCATAAAATAATATAAATAAAACAAAAAGCATCAAAATGGTCCACTGAGATCAGTGCTCCATCTCATTTAACAAAATAAACGACATTATAAATGAATAAACCAGTTAGAAAATAATCACTAAAAGGCTAACATTGCATGCTGCTTATTTCGGCCTTGCTAAAGGATTAGGCATTACTCCACAAATGGAAGCAGATGACAAATTAAAAGCATTAAACGCCAAGTGCTAGGCAATTTAAGGAACAGAGCACTGGTTAAGGAACAGGACGGGGTTATGTCCCTATCCTTATAACGTTACTAGTAATGTCCAAAACAGTTGTATATTAGGACTGCTTCTTTTAAGGACTAGTCTTAAACATAAAAGTGGGGAACAGCTACGGACCATCAAATATGATGGTGACTACAAATTTGGTAACATAAGTACACTAATAAAAGTTCTCCAAGATGGTCTACAAAATAAATGCACAACTGTTACAGTGGTAATGACCTCACCAACTCCCTTTTAGTATCTCCAAAATTAGTATTATGAAACATGGCAAAAAAGGACAAATCATAAAAAAATATGAAAATTATCAAAATGACACCATCCTTAACTTGGAATGGTGGTATACAAAAAGTATAAATGCTGGTCAGTGTATGTCTATCAAAGTCAAAAAAGCATATTTTGTATCGCATGTGATCTTAAATGGCATGTCTAGCCATTTCAGGGAGATCATTGTACATCTTTATAATTCATTGTTTCAGCCCATTATTCAATACACTGCTGTGTTTTGTAGCCTTGAAATTAGTCATGTGAAACACCTTGAAAAAGTATGGTGATTCCTTACTAGAAAATTTACAGAGTTGGAAAATTTGAGGCATTTGGAAAGGCTTCAGGAACTATCACTATATTCTGTCTCTTATAAGTGACCTGTTCCTGGTCTATAAGACATCTGGATATGGTTCTACTGAAAGCCTATGGTTGAAATGTAACAATGACAGACATAACACAAGCTCAGGAAATATAATACTAAAATAAATATCAATAATAGAAAAAATGTGATGATACATTACTTAACGCATTCCCGTATTATGGAATAAAATCTCCCTTACCATTCAGAATAAGTTAGTCTAACTATATATTAAAAATCAACATTGTGTAAGCTCTGTCGAGTTACTTGAAGGCTACTAGATCTTAAGCCTCACAATCAAACCTATGAACTTGTAATTGTTGCTGTTTAGAGTTCTTTGTATTACTCGATGTGTCATATTTTGAAATGTTCCAATGGCTTAGCTTACCATACACATCTCCTACATCTTCTCAGACCTGTGTGCATGGAGAATATTGCTATTCATCTGTTTTCTGGCTATAACTCAAGTTGTTATTATCTTCTTCTTTCAGCTTTTTCCCGGTTAGGGGTCGCCACAGCAGATCACCTGCCTGCTCATGATTGGCAGTGGAGTTATACGGTGTCAAGTTGCCAGCCCAGTGCCCAACCTTCCACAGAAGGCACACACACACACACACACACACACACACACACACACACACACACACACACACACACACACACACACACACACACACACACACACACACTTGCACTCACTCCTAGGGCCAATTTAGAGTGTATAATCCACCTACAGCATGTCTTTGGGATGTGGGAGGAAACCAGAGCACCCGGAGGAAACCCACACGACCACAGGGAGGACATGCAGTCTCCGCACAGAAGGCACCCCAGAGGAGGATCGAACCGGAGAACCTCTTGCTGTGAGGAACTCAAGTTGCTATTATACAGTTTTCAAATCTATTTTAAAAAGTACTCTAGCAGCAGTGGCAGAATATGTAATAGGGACAAAATAGGCCCACAACTTTAGGAAAACCCATGGCCAACCAACAAAACAATTTAATTTTTAAAACTCATTCACACCTATAGTGCGACCGTCAGTATAAAAATTAAAAATATATATATTTCTCTTTCATCCAATGAACAGCTAAGTACAAGCTCAGTTTCCACCCCCCCCCCCCCAGCAATACAGCCAATAGTAAAAGATGTTCCACAGCACAAGTAATACCAGTACAGGAGCATTGGAATGGCTGCTTTGGGTGCTTTACTATTTACTGAACCTGAAATAGCTGTGCTGGAGGATAATTTACCTATTTACTGACAAGTGAAGAGAGAGAAATGCTGGAATGTTCTGCTTTACTATTAACAAAACAGCACTGACAGCTCTGGTGAATTAAGCAATGGAGGGAGTGAGAGGTTGGCTTTTGACTTTGAATGGAGTTTATTTACTGCAAAGAGGAAAATGAATATCTTTGTGTGTGTGTGTGAATGTTTGATGTCCATGCATTATCCCAGAGTCTTTTTTTTCCATAAGTACTATTAGTCAATGCCATCCAGTAGAGTTTCAGTTGTTAATATACTATTTTGTATCAGGAGCACTGCCTGGTTAAGTGACTTGCAGACAGTCACACAGTAGGCAAATGGAGGTAGACTCAATCCGCCCTGCATCCTTGACTACAGGAAGCATATAATTAACAGCTAAGGGCCTCTGCACTATTTGCCAAATGTTTACACAGTTCTTCACGATAAATCACTGAAGGTTAAAAGTCATGGAGACAGTCAATAACTCTAGTCACAGTTTCATAGCTTTTGTGGTACACAGAATGCATGTTGATGCAAAACATGTTGTTGTGTTATCTTTTTAAATTAAGAAGAGTAATCTGCCTTTTATTCATCTCCACTTTTGCAGAATATCTATGATTCTGTTTCATATTAGTACCCTGTCCTTCATTAGCATTTTTTTCTGGTAAATCACTGAAAATACTAATCCTACAATCTCACAGTTTTTTTTTATTTTTCAGGAAAAGCATGTCCATGGAACACTTATTGTTCTGTTAATGCTATAAGTGATTTGGAGCTGTCCGACACTTAAGGCTATGTGATATTAATGCACTGCTTCCTGTTGTCAAAAGTACAGGGTTTGAACCTCTTCATCTCAATCTGCCTACTTTTGACTTTAAGCAAGGTGTAATTAATGGTTACATCTGTGTGTCTCTCTCTCTCTGTATAATTGTATTCTGAATTTCAATATTCCATTTGTATGTTATGAATTAACATTTTGTAGGTTAATACTATGGATTCCTTTGTCAAGCGTGTGGGACTTGAAGCCTTCCTCTTCCTTTTTATTTTAGTCTAGTAGTTGGCATAAAGGGTTAAGACTGTGACCTGTAGTTCCTGTAGTACAGGGTTTGATTCATTCCCTTAGCCCTCATGTGCCTAATGTATGACTTTGTCCAGCAATTAATGCAGATGAAAAAGACTATGAGTTGTTGCTCTTGCTGGCAGATAGTGCAGAGGACTAAAGCTCTGACTTGTTAATGAACTGCTTCCTGTGCCAAGGATGCATGGTTTGAATCTCTCCACCTTCATTTATGCACTATAACTGTGAGAAAGTCACTTAACCAGCCAGAACTTTGGGGCAGTTGGGCTAGGATCAACTAGCCCTGAAAATGGATGGCGCTGGAGTGTTGGGCCCATACCCAGCTGTTGCTGGCACTGGGAGGTGAATGGGCTATGCCGTAATGAGTAGGAGGGCTGCCACGGTGGCACTGAAGCCCAGGGCGAGGGCCCGGGTGGATCCACTGCAGGTGCAGATCTTGGTGGTAGTTACAAATATTCAAATGAATGGAGAAGGGTGCCATGTGAACAGCAGTTGAACATGGGTCACTTGGTCCTGAGAGATAGATGAGCGCTGTTCTGAAGGGACAGGCGATGGCCTCTGTCTCCCTAGACCGATCGAAAGGGTGTCGGGTTCAGATCCCTGAATCCAGAGTGACGGAGACTGACACCTCGCAGCATCCAGTGCGGTGACGCAAATGATCCTGGAGAAGCTGGCGGGAGCCCCTGGGAGAGTTCTCTTTTCTTTGTAAAGGGCAAGGTGCCCTGAAATGGGTTCACTCCAAGAGGGGCCTGCTTCCTGGAAAGTGTTGCGGTTCCACTGGCATCAAGTGAGCTCTCACTGTCCCTTGAAAATCTGGAGGAGAGGGTGCAAGTCTCGCTCTGGCCCATACCCATATCTACAGCAGGTCTCCAAGGTGAACAGTCTCTGGCATGTTAGAACAATTTAGGTAGGGGGGAGTCAGCAAGCCAGATCTGTAGCTTTGGGATAAGGATTGGCTCTAAGGGCTGGGTTGGTCGAGCTTGGGCGTGAAGCAGGGCTGGGCAAGCGCAATGGCTGGACGAGTCTCATGGACTGAATGCCTAATAATTAAATAAAAGAAAATATGCCTAAAGATCAAAAACTATAACATAAATACAAAAAAAAATGCCACCACAGTGATGTGACCACAATCAATGAAATGGGAAAACTTTAATAGTAAATGTCACCATGTGCTTTCACCCTGTAACCTCAGGGCTTCATCAGAGTAAATTAACCTCATTAAACCCACCCTTAAATACTTAAAATCACATCACATGATGAGTTAATGATGTAGTTCCTTTTACATAACATAACTTAAACCACAAGCTTTAAAATGTAAACCTTACACTAATCAATACTTTATCTCATTCTTAAAAACACAATCATCATAAAAAATAAAGTAAAATGAAGTTAACAAACTTTTTAATGACCAATACTTACATTTTGTTCCAAACATGTGTAACATACAAATCAAATCTGAGCTGCCTTTAGTTTCAACACAGAAGTTAAAGAAACACTGTTCTTAATACCAGGGAACGTTGTAGCATTGGTCCTAAACTGCCAATCTAATTCTAACTTTCCAAGTGAGTTTTCAAGTCACCACCTCTACCATAATCAATCACCATGTCAATAACAAAAAATATAAACATTTTGAAACTATCACATCCCACAGTGTGTTTGTACAATGCACTTTCATTCCCTTTCCGATTAATGTCCCTAACATATTCCAAAATTCTTTCTTTTAATTTTCTAGTGGTTTTGCCCATGTAAAAAGCTGGGCAAGACAAACATGTAGCCACATATATCACCATATTAGTGTTACAGTGGCCAGGACAAACATGTAGCCACATATATCACCATATTAGTGTTACAGTGGCCAGGCCAGTACCCTTCTAGCATCACACAGGGGCCTGTATTGATGTATTTACAAGCTATACACATGTTACACTTTGACATGGTAGATCTAAGCCTTTTGTTGTTACAAGGTTTTTCAAATCAGTTCTTTAAATTTGCACCCCTAGTAAAAGTGGTTCTTGGTTTAGTACCTAGGATATTTTTGAGCTCAGGACCCAAAACTAAGTCCCATGTGTTGTTAACCATTGCTTTAATTTTCAACACTTTGTTGTTATAGGGGAGAACCAAAACACTATCTGACACAGTATTGTGCGTTGTATCCATGGTGAACCCATGGTCAGTGGATAAAATGGGGGTAAACCTGTCCTTTCTTCTTTCACAAATTTAATTTCTAATTTTAATAAGAAACTTGGTGGGGTAACGTCTTTCTTTGAATATTCCTACTACAGTGTACATCTCGCCCATAAATTCAGTGTCATCACTAGTCAGTCTCGAAATCCTGAACATCTGTCCTTTTACTATGCTTTTCTTTTGATGCTTTGGATGACAACTGTCATAATGAAGCAGTGAATTAGATTACATATCTTTTCTGTACACCCTAGAGTTCAATTTGTTATTCATTTTATCCCAAGTCAGGGAGATGTCTAAAAAAATCTATCATATCTTTCCCAATTTTATGGGTAAATTTTAAGAATGTCATGGTTTTGTTTAAGTACTTCATAAAATCACCAAACTCAGCATCTGTACCCCTCCACAGGATGAGAATGTCATCCAAAAACCTTAACCATGTAATGACTTTGTCATAAAACTTTGATGGAAAAAAACATTTTTCCTCCCATTGCACCAGCACCAAGTTGGCATATATTGGTGCGCATTTGGCTCCCATGGCTACACCTGAAATTTGGTGAAAAAGTTCACCTTCAAACAATAAAAAGTTTAGCACTAATTCCGTAAGTTCCAACAGTAAAAATTTTTAACATTGTGTATATTATCTTTCCCCATAAGGGCTTCTTCAAACAACACCAACCTTTCTTTATGTGGTATTGTTTAAATAAATTCATTACATCTACTGTGATGAATATAAACTCTTCTGTAATACAAATATCTTAGTGTTTCTAAACAGTGCCATGAACCTTTTAGAATGTGTTCGTAATGTTTACGTACATTTTTACACCTGAAATCAATGTATGCAGCTATTGGTTCAGTTTTTGACCCTGTCATTGCAACAGTTGGTCTAAATGGGGGGTTGTGTACATTTTTGTGGATTTTCTGGATCCCGAAGATGTGTGGGATCACTGGAAAATCCGCAGTCATGAACTCGTGTTGAATTTGGTCTATCATGTCCTCAGTTAAACAGTCAAACAAGACTGAATCTATTTTACTGTATGCTCTCCTCAGTTCATTAATAGATATTCCCTCATAAAAGTGTTACTGTCGTTCAACAACTCATACATTTTGAACACAATCTTCTTCATTGATTATGACAACCCCCACTTTTGTCTGGTTTCATAACTCTAATCTGACACTGATCATTCAAGTGTCTTAAAATGTGTCTTTCATCACTAGTTAAGTTGTCAACGTTTGGTGTACCACTCAACATCATAGTACGTATTTCATGTTTACATACAGTTTCAGACATAGTGATACTGGTGTCTGCTGGTGGAATAAAAGTACTTTTCCTTTTTAAACTAGGTACTTTCATGTTAATACTCTTGTTTGTCATTAAAGAACAATTTCAAATTTAATTGCCTTGTAAACAATTTTAAGCTAGTAAGGACCTTAGCCACATCCTATCTAAAATTTGGTACAAAAGAAAAACCTTTTGAAAAGAGACCTATGTACATCATTAATAATTATTTGTGAAAAATTTTAAACATTAAAACCATCTTTTGTAGTTATTGCACATTTTGTACCATCAAATGAGTCCATTTCTGTTATAGTAAATTCCTTATCTGATGCAGAACTCGTCAAAGAAAAATCATTACATTCTATCCCCCAACTTGTGTTGGTAGGAAAAATTCCTCCCTGATCTGCCCCCACGCCCAAGTATCTCTGGTTCTTGTTCTTGATTCTCTGTGACCTTCTGGGGGAGTGCAGGTGGTTCTAAAAAATCTCCATTTCTGTGTGCATCAATTACTGGTTCATTGTCCATTCTTGTTTCAAAATCCTGACCAACGTCTATAACATTGTTTCCCTGTTCTCTCTACCCTAGGTAGGGGGTAAACTGTCTTGTTATGATAGTCTTTAGTGTCTCTTTCTAGTTTCTTTATTTTTTTAGCAATGCTATCTCTAACAAAAAGTTGTATATTGTTGCACGTTGATTTGTTCGAATCAAACAACTAATCACTAGTAACACTTTTCTTCAATTCTGTCATTTGTTTCTCTATTACATTTAATTTCTGTACATTTTCCCTTAAAATAATACATACCAGATCCAGTCCTGTAAGGTCAAACAATTCGAGGAGCTAACCATGCATTATAGAGCCAACCTCAGCCCATTTGGATACTTCCACAGTCACAGGCCCTTTGGGACCTGCAGAAGTTCTAATGAACACTTTAAAAAATAAATTATCTGCCTGCAGAGCATTGAATATCTTGAGCAACTTCTCTAAGGCCTGTAGCTGTGTTTGGACGGTACCAAATCCTACGCCTTTTGCAGGGCTGTCGGAAAAATGAAACTCTGGTATCTCTAAAAGAGAAACAAAATTCATCGTTGTTGTTTTAGCTGTAATATTAATTCTGGATTGGTTATTCACCTCAGATCCTTTCAAAGATAATCCAAAACCAGGCAGTGTATGCAAAGTTAGAAGTTCCATTTGAGACTCTGTGACAATGGACTGCTCCAAATTGTCAGTAGTGTGAGTCTTCTGTTGTTTCAGCAACAGCAGTAACTCTTTTAATTTCTGAGTTAATACCTCCATTCCAGAAAGTGGCTGCAACCAAGGTGGAGCACTGAACAAGTAAATAAAGAAAATATGCCCAAAAGAGTGAAAACTATAACATAAATACAAAAGAATATAAAAATGCCACCAGAGTGGTGCGACCACAATCAATGAACTGGAAACACTTTAATAGTAAATGTCACCAAGTGCTTTCACCCTGTAACTTCAGGGCTTCATCAGAGTAAATTAACTGCATTAAACCCACCCTTAAATATTTAAAATCACATCACATGATGAGTTAATGATGTAGTTCCTTTTACATAACATAACTTAAACCACAAGCTTTAAAAACTGTCTCATACACCTTTACATTTGTAAACCTCACACTAATCAATACTTTATCTCATTCTTAAAAACCCAACAATCATAAAAAATAATGTAAAATGAAGTTAATAAACTTTTGAATGACCAATACTTATGTTTTGTTCCAAACATTTGTAACATACAAATCAAATCTGAGCTGCCTTTAGTTTCAACACTAAGTTAAAGAAACACGGTTGTTAATACCAGGGAACACTGTAGCATTGGTCCTAAACTGCCAATCTAATTCTAACTTTTCCAAGTGAGTTTTCAAGTCACCACCCTCTACCATAATCAATCACCGTGTCAATAACAAAAAAAAATAAACTTTTTGAAACTATCACATCCCACAGAGTGATTGAACAATGCATTTTCATTCCTTTTCTGATTAATGTCCCTAACATGTTCCAAAATTCTTTCTTTTAATTTTCTAGTGGTTTTGCCCATGTAAAAAGCTGGGCAAGACAAACATGTGGCCACATATATCACCATCTTAGTGTTACAGTGGCCAAGTCATGGGATAGTATGAAAGAACCCTTCTAGCATCACATAGGGGCTTGTATTGATGTATTTACAAGCTTTACACGTTACACTTCTATTTTCACTTTTATTTTCTTTTGTATTTATGCCTAATAATTAACTATGAACAAGTGATACGTTTCCAAACTATTACCTACTGCATAGCTAATCTAGTCCAGGAAATATAAATGTAAGCAAACCATTTTGAATGCAAAACAAGCCATTTATTCTTCAAAGGCAGTGAGTAATGCATATGTAGATGAAGCACTGAAATGTAAAGTCATTTGTCAAGAGCAACATTTGCATTATTAATAGTACTACTTAATGTGGAATTATTCAGATGGTGTTTACATCTACAGAGATGGTACATATATTGACTTTGCATATGTTATCAGGTGGTTAATATTTCTTATGTTCTCATTTTATTTTATTATTTTATTTTTATTTTACATTTGTTGACCAGGCTAGTCCAACTGGATACATGTCCATTTTCAGTACGAGGCCCGGGGAGATAAGCTCCAAAATTAAGCTAATAAAACACTACAGCAAAACTAAAAATGATTTGAAATACATTGTTGATGGAGATTTACATCAAAAAGCTAACTTTAAAGCAATTGACTGCAGAGTTTAACAAAACAATACAGTACTATTTACATATTAAAGGGTTAGACATTCATCATAAGGTAGGTTAGGAAAGAAGTAAGGATTGAAATAAAAGTATTACAGTTGATTAATAAAGTATAACTCTAAGATAATAAAAATGTTTGCATATATACACCTAAACAAATATTACTCTCAAAGTAAAAAGACAGTTACTCTATATACAAGGTGGAGCAATTGTGCTCACAGCTGGATGAGTGTTACAAAGTACATACTCAATGATAGTTCGCTGAGCAAAACTAGACAAATTGGAAGAAAGGGTGGGATTACTAATCAAACTTTAAGGGTAATGGGAGAGAGTTATACAGTAACAATGTACTGGATGAGTGTTAGTCAAGGTTAGTACATGGGCATAGCCACTGTGTCTTTAGTAGAATTTTTAGTTGCATTTTGAAGAGTGGTAATGATGATAATGATACAAGTTCTCATCATACACTTCTATTTAAACTGTGCTACACAAGGCTGGAATTTATTGTGTGATGCTAGTGATCTTTATTAATTCCATGTAGTCCACCCAAGGCTACCAATAAAGTATGTGTAATTTATTTCTTCCTAGGTGTAAGAACTGTACACAGTCAACAAAGTGGCTATAACTGCTGGTGGCGGCTGGGGAGCTTTCTGTGGATGAAAGTAACTTATGCTCGTATTATTTTTAAACAGTCTTTAATTTGGCTTTGCAGGACTAGTGTGCATGTGTGTGAATTAAGCTGGAACACTTTACTATGGCAACTATGTGTTTGTGTGAAACAAATTTGAAATAGGTTACTTTGGTCTTTATTCAAAATATGTTACTAGTTAGTAATCATTATTAATCTTTTGTTATAGACATTCGAGAAGGAGGCAGTCAAAAATGTAGCTATAATTGCTGGATTTGAGGGATGTCTGTGGGTAAGAATGACTGACCCTGCTGAGTTGATAAAATAATTTGTTCATCTTTGAAAGACTAGTTTATATTTGTGTAAATCAAATTTGGAATACTCAGCTGTGGCCATTTTTATTGCAATCAGACATGTAATGTGTATGTAGTCTAAGTGGCTGTATTTGAGGAGTATGGATATTGATGCATTATAATTGCAACAGTCCTAGTGACTACAGTTGAAATATTCTTAAATGGATACTTTTGTCATTATTGGTTAAAACATTTTTATCTTACTGCTAGTTGGAAAAATGTTCAAATCTATACATTTTTGATATGCTCTTAACGTATATTGCTGCATTGAACAAGAAATATACTTTAAAACAAGAAGGTTAATCCAAAAGAACACATTCATTTATGCATGGTCCTAAAAATGTGTTTGGCCCATGGTTTAAAAATAGCCTGGAGTACAAAGTACAGAAATTTGCCACTGACTGGCAGCACTCCATTGCATAATGCTTTCAGTTATCATGAATGCTATGCTTCTTTCTCAGTTTTGCTTTATTTGCTCATCACACTTCTCTGCAAATGTTTTTTCATTTATGCTCATTTTCTCCAACAACATTAATTCTTGTTATACCTTCTGACACACATGATAAATTGTCCTTTAAGTGGCCGTATTACTGCTTTTACATACTTGTTTATATGTAAGCTTTGAAGAGTTTCATTTTTCCTGTAGTTTGGAATGATGGTCTTTTAGCAAATTATTTATTCTGAAACAAATTTTATGTCTAGTTTACTTAATACCTAAATGATTTAAAGTAATACTACTGCTGGATGACTCATTTCTCTATCGTAGCTCCTTCAAATAAATGAAAACTATGCTAAGATACTAACATGATTGCTGATGTAGAATGTCTCAAAACTGGTTGAGGAATATGTAAACAATAAGCAAGCACCTTATTCAACAAATGTTTATGACATGGCTTTGTATTCAGCTTGGAAGGAGAATCGAATGAAATGCTGGAATACAAAAAGCAATAAACCAATTTATCAATCAATTAATTAACCTATCAAAAAATCTCTACACCAATAAAAAACAATTAAAAATGAATTAAAAATGAATTTTAAATGAATTTAACATCAATTAAATAAGGAAGACAAACCTATTGCTTTTTTGTCAATACTTAATCGAGCCCCTTTCAAAAAGCATTTGATGTTAATGGTCTCATTTAAACCAGGGGGCTTGTCAGCCTTTAATCTGACCTGCCACAGTGTTTCCCTTTGTTCCACATAGTTTTTGTAGTCACCACCCCTTAAGTCGGATTTAACTACCTCCACTACTGAAAAAACAAATTTCTTAAAATTGTTACAAATAACAGAATGTCTAAATAAGACACTATTAACATCTTTTGTTTTGATATTATAAATATGCTCACGGATACGGACATTAAGGCTACGGGTGGTCATACCCACATAAAACCCGGAACAGGAACAACACATGGCAATGTACACTACCCCCTCGGTACGACAATTGACGTATTCTGGCACCATGAAGGTCCGATCAAAAGTATCTATAACAACAATGGGACCCTTGGCAATATACCTACACATATTGCAATTATTACATGCAAACATACCTTTAGCCTCAATTTTTCTATTTCTCAATGTATTTTTATCGGTTTCAAGAGCTTTCTTAATGTTGTATACATTCCTATATACAAAATTAGGTTTATTGCCTAAAGCTCGAAAAATATCCGAATTTCCTTCAATGATTTTCCAGTTGTTCAATAAAATTCTTTTTATATGATCTCCATCCATACTCATTTCTAAAGAACAAACTAAATTGTCACGTTTCTCATACTTAACATGCTTATTACTGGGCAAGTTTGGAAAACCAGAATTTGGAATGTTTAATAAAGCTGGATAGTACTGCTGTCTTTTACTCAACACTTCACTTATAGTGTTGTCCAGCAGTTCTGGTGGATAACCTCTCTGAAGGAACAGATTTTTTATGAACTCAATCTCCAAACCAAGATCTGTTTCATCCGAGGTCATCCGACAGGCCCTAATGACCTGTCCCTTGGGAATGTTACGAATCATATATTTGGGATGTGCACTAGAGTAATGGACATAACTGTTCGTAAATGTCTTTTTCCGATGTATTTTACTTCTAAATTTCCCATCCAGAAAATCCCATAAAACACAAACATCCAAAAAATTGATTATAAAACCAAAGTCACCTAAGGTGAATTTCAAAAAACAATTCAACATGTTGATTTCATAAAGAAACTGATCCACAGTTATTTTGTTCCCTTCAATAATAAAAATCAAATCGTCAACAAATCTCTGATAAAATAAAATATTAAATTTGTGTTTTAAAGGCGTTAGAAAGACAAATTCCCACCAAATCATAACTGTATTTGCATAAGAGGGTGCAGCGAGACCCATAGCTACACCTCTCTTCTGCCGATAAAACTTGTCTTTAAAAATAAAGTAATTATTCTGTAAAATAATCTCAATAAACCTGCAAATGGTAGCAATCTGTCCAACTGAATGTTGCCCATTTCGTGTTAATACAGTCTGAACAGCTTCAACCCCCTCCTCATGTGGGATACATGTAAACAAAGAAGTTACATCTAAAGTGAAAAGCACATGTTTGTTAGGATCGAAAATTGCCCTAGCAGCAAACAAATTCAATTTTGTTAAAAAATGCCAGGAATCTTGCAAAAAGCTTTCTTGTCCGGTGATTATCGGACTAAGGGTGGCATCAATGATCAAGGAAATTCCTTCAGTGACAGAGTTTGGTGCTGACACTATTGGCCTAAAAGGAGGCTCAAAAGTGTTCTTATGTGTTTCCGGGATCCCAAATAGGATCCCTATCCTGGGATTTTTTATAACACAAAACTCATAAACGTCGAAGTCGATCTCATTAGACATTAAGGCTTCATAAAGAAAAGAATGAATTAAACGTTGTTTCCTTTTAATATCATAGAGGGTAATAACTTCATACTCTTCGTTATTTTCTAACAATTGTAACATTTTTGAACAATATACATCCTGCTTCATTATAACTATATTGCCACCCTTGTCGCCATAAATCTAATGTCCCCATTTCTTTGGCATAACTCCTGAAATGCTTTCCTATCATTGTAACTTAAGTTGTATTCCATTTTACCCTTGTTTAAAAAAATTCCTTCAACTTCACTAATACAAGCTTCTTCAAAAACTTTAATGGTGTTATTAAGAGTGGGGTTGTAAATTCGGTTTTAGCCTTTTCGTTACCCTGGAACATCACTCAAAATGTAGTTCAAATTCATTTTTCTAGTGAACTTCTTAATGTCCACTATTGTTCTACACAGATCTGCCCTCTTAGTTGGAATGAAGTTTAAACCTAAACGCAAAAGTTTAAATTCACGTTGGGTAAAAGTATACTCTGTTAAGTTAATAATGTCCATAGTATCATTTGGAGTAGTTAGTTCTCGTCCCCCGAAGAATTCGAGTTCAGAAAAGTTCGACTTCTCGTGAAGACTGTTTTCTTCGACGGTAAACCTTTTTTCCCTAAAAAACCATTCGCATTGTTAACACTGTTGGACGCACTATTTAAAGTAGTTGAAATGCTTTTTTTAGGGAAAAAAGGTTTACCGTCGAAGAAAACATTCTTCACGAGAAGTCGAACTTTTCTGAACTCGAATTCTTCGGGGGACGAGAATTAACTTCACTGAATGATAACTTGGACATTGTTAACTTAACAGAGTATACTTTCACTCCACGTGAACTTAAACTATTGCGTTTAGGGTTAAACTTTATTCCAACTAAGAAGGCAGATTTGTGTAGAACTATTGTGGACATTAAAAAGTTCACCAGGAAAATGAACTTGAATTATATTTTGAGTGATGTTCCAGGGGTAACGAAAAGGCTAAAAAAACCGTCAATTTACAACCCCACTCTTAATAACACCATTAAAGTTTTTGAAGAAGCTTGTATTAGTGAAGTTGAAGGAATTTTTTTAAACAAGGGTAAAATGGAATACAACTTAAGTTACAATGATAGGAAAGCATTTCAGGAGTTATGCCAAAGAAATGGGGACATTAGATTTATGAAAAGCGACAAGGGTGGCAATATAGTTATAATGAAGCAGGATGTATATTGTTCAAAAATGTTACAATTGTTAGAAAATAACGAAGAGTATGAAGTTATTACCCTCTATGATATTAAAAGGAAACAACGTTTAATTCATTCTTTTCTTTATGAAGCCTTAATGTCTAATGAGATCGACTTCGACGTTTATGAGTTTTGTGTTATAAAAAATCCCAGGATAGGGATCCTATTTGGGATCCCGAAAACACATAAGAACACTTTTGAGCCTCCTTTTAGGCCAATAGTGTCAGCACCAAACTCTGTCACTGAAGGAATTTCCTTGATCATTGATGCCACCCTTAGTCCGATAATCACCGGACAAGAAAGCTTTTTGCAAGATTCCTGGCATTTTTTAACAAAATTGAATTTGTTTGCTGCTAGGGCAATTTTCGATCCTAACAAACATGTGCTTTTCACTTTAGATGTAACTTCTTTGTTTACATGTATCCCACATGAGGAGGGGGTTGAAGCTGTTCGTACTGTATTAACACGAAATGGGCAACATTCAGTTGGACAGATTGCTACCATTTGCAGGTTTATTGAGATTATTTTACAGAATAATTACTTTATTTTTAAAGACAAGTTTTATCGGCAGAAGAGAGGTGTAGCTATGGGGTCTCCCGCTGCACCCTCTTATGCAAATACAGTTATGATTTGGTGGGAATTTGTCTTTCTAACGCCTTTAAAACACAAATTTAATATTTTATTTTATCAGAGATTTGTTGACGATTTGATTTTTATTATTGAAGGGAACAAAATAACTGTGGATCAGTTTCTTTATGAAATCAACATGTTGAATTGTTTTTTGAAATTCACCTTAGGTGACTTTGGTTTTATAATCAATTTTTTGGATGTTTGTGTTTTATGGGATTTTCTGGATGGGAAATTTAGAAGTAAAATACATCGGAAAAAGACATTTACGAACAGTTATGTCCATTACTCTAGTGCACATCCCAAATATATGATTCGTAACATTCCCAAGGGACAGGTCATTAGGGCCTGTCGGATGACCTCGGATGAAACAGATCTTGGTTTGGAGATTGAGTTCATAAAAAATCTGTTCCTTCAGAGAGGTTATCCACCAGAACTGCTGGACAACACTATAAGTGAAGTGTTGAGTAAAAGACAGCAGTACTATCCAGCTTTATTAAACATTCCAAATTCTGGTTTTCCAAACCTGCCCAGTAACAAACATGTTAAGTATGAGAAACGTGACAATTTAGTTTGTTCTTTAGAAATGAGTATGGATGGAGATCATATAAAAAGAATTTTATTGAACAACTGGAAAATCATTGAAGGAAATTCGGATATTTTTCGAGCTTTAGGCAATAAACCTAATTTTGTATATAGGAATGTATACAACATTAAGAAAGCTCTTGAAACCGATAAAAATACATTGAGAAATAGAAAAATTGAGGCTAAAGGTATGTTTGCATGTAATAATTGCAATATGTGTAGGTATATTGCCAAGGGTCCCATTGTTGTTATAGATACTTTTGATCGGACCTTCATGGTGCCAGAATACGTCAATTGTCGTACCGAGGGGGTAGTGTACATTGCCATGTGTTGTTCCTGTTCCGGGTTTTATGTGGGTATGACCACCCGTAGCCTTAATGTCCGTATCTGTGAGCATATTTATAATATCAAAACAAAAGATGTTAATAGTGTCTTATTTAGACATTCTGTTATTTGTAACAATTTTAAGAAATTTGTTTTTTCAGTAGTGGAGGTAGTTAAATCCGACTTAAGGGGTGGTGACTACAAAAACTATGTGGAACAAAGGGAAACACTGTGGCAGGTCAGATTAAAGGCTGACAAGCCCCCTGGTTTAAATGAGACCATTAACATCAAATGCTTTTTGAAAGGGGCTCGATTAAGTATTGACAAAAAAGCAATAGGTTTGTCTTCCTTATTTAATTGATGTTAAATTCATTTAAAATTCATTTTTAATTCATTTTTAATTGTTTTTTATTGGTGTAAAGATTTTTTGATAGGTTAATTAATTGATTGATAAATTGGTTTATTGCTTTTTGTATTCCAGCATTTCATTCGATTCTCCTTCCAGACTTTGTTCTTTGGTTTTGATTTTACTGGCTTTTTCATTGTTTGTTTTGTATTCAGCTTGTTGTAAATACAGTCACACCTAAATCAACCAATGTGTGCCTCTTTTAAAATTCACCAATCTTACTTTTTTATAGCTTTCTCAGTATACTAGCTTCCTGTACTTCACTTCTCTGTTATCATTGTTTTCTCATGAAACACATTTACTTTGCCTTTCTTACCATATACTTTGAATACTTTCTCTCCTTTAAGCTCACAGATTGTGTGAATACAGCCCCAGCCATATCTACATGAATGTTTTTCACACCTCCACTAAGTAACATATTTACTCCACCGTGACTTAATGTTCTGTACAGTCAGTTTTTTTTCAAACAGTTTTCACATTCCTTAAATGAGGTTTGGAACAGAACAATTTGTCCAGGGACATCTTCAATTGGGGCTAGTTAGAGTAGTAGGAATTAGGAAGTTAAGGGGAGGATAGGATTAAATAGGAATGAGGGATGATTGGGAGGAAATGAGGTAAGGGTAGGGAGGGGCTTAAAGGGTTTTACGCAGTGGCGGCTGGTGACTTCAAATCAAAGGAGGGCTGCAGGAGATAGCTGAATGGGTGGGGTCAATGGGAAGGGGTGCAGCCAACTAGAAAGGGGAGGAGCTATGCTCTAAACTACAAAAACTAACTTTAATTAAATATGCTGCCCTGGGTGCCAAACCCTCATTATGAGAGTCCAATCAAGACAAATGAAGTGTAAAAGAATAAAAATATTTCAATGCACTGGCTGCATGAAAGCTTACTTAATATCTAGAGGGAAACAAAAAGGTTGTGAGGCATGAAAAAATAAATTACTTTTTAAATACATTACTGGAATGCCAGTCAAAATCAAGTATAAGAAAAACAAGCAGCACTCAACTCAAACCGCTTCTCCTTACACTGCAGTTCTAATTATAATTTATATTCAGCTTTATTAAAGTACCAAGTAACATGCTGAAAGTAGCAATCTCTGTGATGCCCCCACTTGTAAATATGTTTCTTATCCAAAAAAGACCTGCTGCCTGACAACTATCTACTTGTTTCATGGGGAAAACATGATCAAAGTAAAAATGAAAAGCAAACAAGAAACAAGCTCAAGATACATTGCTTAAAGGATTACTGTACAGGTTATTGACCACACCTGAATGGCATTCTGTTTAGTTTACGGGTAAAGCCCTCAGAGATCACTGGAAGTCTCCAACAAGTGTAATGAGCTTCTTAAAATAATGTAATCCTGTCCTTTATTACAAATACTGTCATATGTATTTCAATACCCAACGCTTATACATTATCTAGTTAAGTATTCTCTGCATGGCAACAACAGAAAGGCTTCAACATTGGCAATTCTTTAACAGTATGCTTATTAAAGCTTACTTGCATGTTATGATCTCAGACAAGCTTACCTGATGGTCATTAAAGCATTGCTACTTAAAACACAGAGCAACAGGCACTTTGAGTAATAAGCATAAATCAACAGTACAAAAATATGACAGAAACCAGACCATTCTGCAAAATCAAGAACAGACGAAAAGCCACTGTAGTACTTGTGTCTACCTTGGATGGGGGGATACCCCGCACATTTACACTGCATAACTGCTCCTTGCCTTGCTTGGACACATCCAGAGTCACTACATGGGGGAGTGGGGTGCAACAAGTATGTCACAATTTGAAATGTCTCTGGCCGACGGTGATGGCCCTGACACATTTGTCATACCTTTCACCCTCAGAGCAAGAAATCTGGGCAAAGCCATACATAGAAGTGGGACAAAGGCCCAAAAATAAGGACAATTTTTAAATATTGCTCTTATAAACTTAGAAAGATAATAGAATAGTAGGTCTTGCATTAGTATGAATTTTCTGAAGGATATGAAATCTGAAACTCAAATGTCTGTCATTATTTTCTAACTTCAATCTTTAATGATTTACCACTAATTTGCCAAAAAACACAATTTTATGAAAAATGGACCAAAATGTGATGCAAAAATATAAAATAGCCACACAATACAGCTGGGAACCTGTCAAAGAAGGGACACTTTTTAAATATTAGTACTGCTAACTTGAGCAGCTGACAAAATAAAAGAATCTACATGCATTTCTGAAATAAAAGTAATCTATAACTCTGATTATTACAGTTATTTCTTAATTGTAAACCCTCCATGTTTTCTTCCAAAATTGCTATTTTGCGGAGGGATTATTAGGGGAAGAGCAACATTTTGAGCCAAATTCAGGGACAGTTGAGAGGTTTGGCTATGCCTAATTCTATAAAGCAATTTATTTGCATGTACCTCTCAACCTGTTAATGCAATAAATCTGGACAAGGCCAAATATATTGGGGGAACATATAAACAGTACTAAAAATTGCTCTTGTATAAACTGAGACAGTTGATAGAGTAACAGGTGTTACTTTAGCATGCATTATTCTGAAGGTTATGAAGTCTGAAACTCAGTGTGTCATTATTTAGTGACTTAATTCCTAAATGATTTTCCAGAAAACCACAAATTTTATGAAGAACACACCAAAAGTAAGAAGCAAAAATCTATTCATTCTGTGAAAATCTGGACAGTCAGGAGGTATAGTTCAGCTGGGGCTGTCTTTGAGTTTGCCGCCCTTCCCCCTCACAAAATCATGGTTGAATGGAGCCCTTCCCCCCGCAGCCATTCCAATGATCCATTACTTGGCTATTTCACTCCATTTATCATAAACACTAATGTGCATACTGCTTTACTTCTATGATGATTTAGATTTCATTTGAAAGTTTTATTTTGCATTTTACAGCACAAACACTAAGACATCTGCTAAACAAAGCAATGCAGTCTCACAATGGAAACAGGCTTAGCATTAAAAACTTCTCTGCCCTTGAAACTCACATTCAGTGAAACAGCATTGAAACCCACATTCAAAGAAAATACATTTTGCCAGTGGCAGATAAAGATTAACTTTGGGCTGTTTTCAAATCATAGGCCCCATGCACATGAAACATACATGTGCTCTTTGATACACCTTCCTGATTGTACTAAATTATATTCCTTGTACAATACAGTACAGTTGTTAGACGGCATTTTAAATTTATTGTTTTGAACATTTTTCCAGTAAACAACTAAACAAAATGCATGCACCAATGACAAAACTACCCAATTCAGAACATTTCCATCATAAAAGTCTACTCAACTTTCTACAGTCCACCAGTATAAGTAAATATTCACAATCTCTGAAGTAGTAAAAGTCATCTAAATAATTCCACATTAAAGAAATCTGTAACAATGAAGAGGTTGCTGCTAGCAAACAACTTTATATGTCACTGTTTATTCATCTACAAATAAAGTGCCTGTTGCCCTTGAGGAATAAATTGCCTATGTTGCATGCATTAAAAAAAATGATAAGCTAGTAATATCGCAATAGGGACTGTATGGCAAACTGATAACAGGTTTATAGTTACTACTCTAGGTATCTTTGCCAAAAAGGACTGCAGCATCCACCCACTTTCCAACACAGTACAGTATCAGCAATGCATCTATCTACTGTGGGAGTAGAATTTATTTATTTATTTATTTATTTTACATTTGTTGACCGGGCTAGTCCAGCTGGATCAATGTCCATTTTCAGTGGAGGTCCGGGAAGAAAAGCTCCAATGATGAAAGCAAGATAATAAAAATAAACATATACAATTAGCTCAAAAGCAATGAGCAAAAATATGAAGATTTTAGTACAGCCTTCTGCATCAAAAGCAAGTACACTACCTGTTGTGCTATTAACTAGCAGACTCAGAATAAGCAGCACTTAAGTTTTGTTCCCCTGCAGCTCTCAGCTTCTTGTAAAATCTACTCAACACACAATTGTATCTCTGAACTTTGCAGCACAAGAAATCTGTAAAAAGCGAAACTTTATTGGGGGGGCGGGGGACAAAAGCCCAAAAAACAGGGACACATTTTAAACATTGCTTGTATAATGTTCGAAAGTTGCTAGAATAAAATGCTGTGTTACCACCATACATTTCACTGCTATGTCTTTAACCCAGGGGACCCTGTGCAAAACAGTCAGAGAAACACCACTATGCAAAATCAGCTGTTTTGTGAAAGAGAGGAAGACGAACTTAAATGGCTACCATTTAGTGAATTCAGTTCTCACCATAGCTGTCAACCTCTTGGCACAAACCACCTGAACAAAGCCAATAATGGGGGTAATACAGCCCCCAAACATATTCAGTGAATTCAGTTCTCACTATAGCTCTCAACCTCTTAGCAAAAAACATGTGGACAAAGCCAGTAATGGGGGGGAATACAGCCCCCAAACATTCAATTAATTCAGTTCTCACTATAGATAACTCTCAACCTTAGCACAAAATACCTGGAAAAAGCCAATAATGGGGGAATACAGTCCCAAAAATAGGGACAAATTTCAAATATCCATGTTATAAACTTAGACAACTGCTAGAACAGTTTTGTGTTACCATGTACTTTCTGAAGAATATGAAGTCTGAAATTCAGTTATTTTTAAACATTTAACCAGGAAACTAGTCTGACGCTAGGACAGTTTTGTGTTACCATGTACTTTCTGAAGAATATGAAGTCTGAAATTCAAATACCTGTTATTTTTAAACATTTAACCAGGAAACTAGTCTGACTTGGAACAAAAGACAATTTTCAGCAGAGCAGGGAGAAATGCCAGACACATCTTTGTAAGGTGGGAGGACATGCAGACACCACACAGAAGGCACCCCAGCCAAGAATCAAACCAGAGAACCTGTAGCTGTTAGGCAGCAATGCTACCAGTGCACCACTGTACTACAGACTTTGCAAGGAAAAATGTAGATACAGAAACCACATATTTTATGAGGAACAGAACAAATATGAGGCAAAAATCTACAATTCTTTTTAGAAATGGTGGTGGATAGGGAATTCAGGTCCTTGCCACCTGCATCCAAGGTACAGGGTTCAAGCCTGAGTATCTCTATCCACTACCATTTGTTCTCTCTAGCCACCAGTATATAGTAATTGGGGCATTACACACACACACGCACACACCTGCTGTAAATAAATGTCCTAGTTATGAAGCCTTCACCTACCCATTTCATGAAGCAAAGCCCACAATCCAGAGAGCAACCAAACACCTACTTGAAGCAGTAATCCGTGAATGAAGCCAAGCCTGTGCAATGAAAGTCCCGCGAGAGCAGCAGCAAGCTCACCCCTCATTGGTTCTGCCTGCAGCCGAAGCAGTCCGGAGCTCCTCTTCAGTGCGGTCGTCACCGCACAGATTCCTGGGTATCTCACAGCAATGATTGCTGGGTACCTCTTTGTCTCTATCCGGACTGCTGATAAAGGCAGTCTGAGTTCTTCTAATGCCTCTGCACATGCGCAGAGGAGTCGGGACTCGTGAATTTTTTTTTTTCATTTTTATTTTTCAGTTTTAAAGATTTTTCTTTTGTATTTTCTAGGTGGGAGGGCTGCAGTTCGGCAGTCCAATAGCATGAGCCACCCCTGGTTTTAGGCAAGTGTAACTGTAGTAGAATTCACATTTTTGTTGTGAGCTTGCTAAAGGCAGGGTAAGCCCATGACAACCTGTAGGTATACCAAGAGAAAGGTAGGTCTCTGGGTACTGGCTAGTAGCAGGTGGCTTGTATGTAGGTATTTATTTATTTCTCTTCTCAAGAGCCTGTATGTATGTATTTCTTTATTTAGCTTTCTTCTCAAGACTAGGGAATAGTCGGTAAATGTGTTGTTTTAATTAGAGTTAGGGCAGTGGGGTGGGGTGTGATGGTTACACTTATTATGTGAGGTATGAATACTACTGGGGGTTGGTTGGACTGTTTCAGGTTGTGGAGTAGTGGCAATGAGTATTTATTTATTTTTTTATATACTTTCTGTTTTGTGGATACAGTTTGTTGGGGTAGTTGGCCTGGGTTCATAACACGGTAGTTTCTAGTTTATTACTCTTTTCTGAAGATGAAAGACAGTTGCATAAGCTCAGACATCATGCTCCTCAGAAGTTCATGCTATGGTACAGCCATTATTCTTGTTGAGTCATTATGGTCCCACAATATTCTTGGCTTCGTAGTTGGCCGCTGGGCTGGGATGAGTGGAGTTCCTTATAAATTAAAAAAAAATTGTAGTTGTGGCTTGAAAGATTAATTAATTAAATAATGGTCTGCAGTGGCCACGGTTCTTGGGTGAGTGGTGTTCCTTATAAATGTGTAGTCTTCTGATGAATCTAGTTATGACTCGGATGGTTAACTCATTTAATAATGAATCTACAGTCTTGGTGAGGCGTCACAGGCTCTGCATAGCCTCATAGCCTCAGTTTCTGAAAGGGGTAATGTGTCTGGCCATGGGGCACAGATGAGTGGTGTTCCTTATAATTTTGTAGTCTTCTGATGAATTGAGTGATGGCTTGGAGGGTTAACTCGCTGAATACTAACGTCTGCAGTTTTGGTGGTGTCACAGGCTCTATGTAGTATTTATTGTGGCTTGGCAATAAAGTACAGTTTTGTACCTACCATAAATGTAGATGTTCGAGTGTAAACACTGCTGCAGTCATTACACTTGGGTTATCCTGCCGTCAGGCAGTTCCCCAGTCGGCCTGAGTTCCAAAGTCTTGGTCCGGCGTCAGTTGCTGTCGCCTCTTCCCTGACGTCAGTGCGACAGGGGTATACAAGATGCAGCCGATGCCATTTTCTTCAGTTTTTCTTGCCCCAGATGTCAGGTGCCCCCAAATAGGTAGGCAATTCAAATTGCTAGTAAAATATACAAAAGAAAAGCAAACAACCATTTTTAATTACCAGAAAATACTCCCCATAGGTAATAAAGGGTAGATGACCTAGGTACGTACCAGAAAGTAAGAGGGGCAGGAGGGAGGGTAACCTGGACTGCAGCAGTGTTTACACTCGAACATCTACATTTATGGTAGGTACAAAACTGTACTATGTTCATCGTGTTACACTGCTGCAGTCATTACACTTGGGTGGAATCCCAAAGCTGAGGTAGGGAGGCTGGATCTATAAGGCATTAGTGGTGGCTATAAGGCCCTGCAGCACAGCAGTGGTGAAGCCAGCTCTGGATTTGTAATTTAAAGGCAAATGTTAATGTCTGGTGAAGGTATGCACAGAACTCCATGTTGCTGCTTCCAAAATATCCTTGGTAGGCACTCCTCTGAGGTAGGCAGTTGAAGTGGCTGTTGCCCTGGTGGAGTGAGATCTAATGCTGCTAGGTACAGGTTTCCCATGGTGGGTATAGCAAAAATGCATACAGTGTGCTATCCATTTTGAAATAGTCTGCTTTGAAATGGCTTTTCCCTGTGCTCCTGCAGCGTATGCTGCCAATAATTGCTCAGATTTTCTGAAAGCTTTGGTTTTGTCCAGGTAGAAGCGTAACTGCCTGTGAATGTCCAAAGAATGTAGTAGTCTCTCCCCTTTGTTCTGTGGTTTTGGATAAAAAGTTGGCAAGTGAATAGTTTAGTTTAGAGCCACACTTGATACCACCTTTGGCATAAATGTAGGGTTAGTTCTTAAGGACACCCTGTCATGGTGGAAGTTGAGGAAAGGTTCCACTGCCATTAGTGCCTGTAATTCTGAAACTCTTCATGCTGATGTTATTGCCAGTAGCAGAGCAGTCTTCCAAGAGATGTATTTTAATTGTGCTGTGTTAGCTGGCTCAAAAGGAGGTAAAGTTAATTTTTTCAAAACAAAGTTGAGGTCCTAAGTTGGTGTAGGTGCTCTACGGGGCGGTCTCATGTTTTTAGCCCCTCTAAGGTACTGTTTGAGCAAAGGATTAGAAAAAATTGGTGGATCCATGTTGTAATGAGCAGAAATGGCTGAGGCGTGGATCTTGATGGATGAGAAGGAGAGGCCCTTGTCCAGCATCTCAGTTAAGTATTGAAGTATCTGAGGAATGTTTGGGACAAGAGGGTCAAGGTTGTGCGCTTGGTTCCCGGCACAGAATCTCTTCCATTTATCCGAGTAGGCTTTCTTAGTGCTAGGCCTTCTGGCCTCCAGAATGACATCCATAACAGCTTTGGAGAGAGGCAATGCTTGCTTGGCTAAGGAATTTTCTATGCAGCTAGATTTAAGGTCTTTAGCTGGCTGTGAAATATCTGACTGTTGTGCTGTGTCAACAACTGTGGGATTTGAGGCAAAATCCAGGGTGGTTCTTGTGCTAAGTTCTTTAAGATTGGGTACCAGTGCTGGCGTGGCCAGTCTGGTGCAATCAGGATCATCTTTGTCTCTTCCTGCCTGGCTTTTATGAGTACCTTTGGAAGGAGAGGTAAAGGAGGGAAAGCGTATACTTGTAGTTTTTTCCAGCTGAATGAGAGGGCATCCACTTTCCATGCTTGTGGATGGTAGCTCCTTGTGCAGAATTTCTGTAATTGGCAGTTCATTGGGGATGCAAACAGATCTATGTCCGGTCTCCACCATTTATGTGTTATCATTCTGAATATTTGTGGGCTCAACTCCCATTCATGGGGATCCATGATGTTTCTGCTTAGGTCGTCTGCCAGTGTGTTTTTCTCTCCTGGCAGGAATTGTGCTTGCAGATGAACTTGGTAGTTTAAAGCTGTGTTCCACAAGGTCATGGCTTGTCTGCAGAGGGGTAGGAGTGTGTGCCCCCTTGCTTCTTTATGTACCACATAACTGTGGTGTTGTCTGTCTTTAGTAGTAATTGTCCTGGATGCAGCAGGTCCTTGAAAGATATAATTGCATTTTGTACAATTAGCATCTCTTTTTGATTAATGTGGAGATGTCTTTGCTCTGTGGGCCACTCGCCCTGAATACATTTTCCTGCCATGTGTGCTCCCCAGGCATAATCCAATGCATCTGTTGTCAGTGTCTGCCTGGCTGTGGGTTGAGTAAAAGGCTGTCCCTTGTTGAGGTGACAAGCTTGAGCCCACCATCGAAACTCCTGTTGAAGGCAAGGAATTATTGGTATAACTGTTTCCAAACTTTGACAGTGCTGAGACCATACACTCTTTAGGTACCATTGTAGTTTCCTCATATGCAGTCTGGCATATGGAATTAGTAGTATGCAAGATGCCATGTAGCCCAAGGCCTGCAGAAGTTTTCTTGCAGGGAGTTGGGTCTTTGTTGCCATTAAATGAAAGTATTGAGTCAGTTGTCCTTGCTTGTCTGGCATGAGATAAGCCATCTGGGCCATTGTGTTCCAGCTGGCACCCAGGAATATTATCTGTTGTGAGGGCACTAGTTTTGATTTCTTTTTGTTTACTGTGTACCCCAGGCAACTTAATAACTTTTTTACGTACGCCAGATGCTTTAGAAGAATGTCCTTGCTCTCTGCTTGAATCAGGCAGTCGTCCAGGTATGGATAGATTTGAATTTCTTTTTGCCTGCAAAATGCAATTACTGGCGCCAGGCACTTTGTGAAGACCCTGGGTGCAGTAGATAAGCCAAAGGGCAGTGCAGAGAATTGATAGTGCATTGAACCAGCTAGAAATCTGAGGTATCTTTTGCAGTTTTGTCTGATAGGGACATGCAGGTATGCCTCTTTGAGGTCCAAAGTCACGAGCCAAGCTTTCTTGCCCAGCATGGGAAGAAGCTGCTGTAGTGTCAACATTTTGAATTTCAGAACATCCAGGTAAGTGTTCAGAGAAGAAAGGTCCAGAATGGGTCTTCAGGCTTTGTCCTTTCTGGGAACCAGAAAGAGTCTTGAGTAAAATCCTTGTCCTTGTTCCTGTGGTGGTACCTTTTGAATAGCTCTCATGTCCATGAGTGCTGTAATTTGTTTTTGAGCCTCTGCCCATTGATTTGGTGGCAGATTTGGCATTCCTTTTAACCTTGGCAAAGTGTGAAAGTGGAACCTATAACCTTGAGATATAATGTTGAGAACCCACTTGTCTTTGGTGATGCAATGCCAATTGTGATAGAAAAGTGCCAGTTTTCCTCCTAAGGGGGCTGCCAAGAGAGAGCTGTTTGGCAGCTGTAGTGAAAAGTCATTGAGGCTGCTTTTTATAAGGTTGAGGCCTGTCTTCCCCTTCTTTCTGGCCTGGTGTACCCCATTGTCGAGGTCTGTAAGGGCCTTGTGCCTGACCTCTACCTCTTGGACGTCTATATCTGCCCCTTTGAGGTCTGTCTGTGACTGGAAAGGACCAATTCTTTGTTGGCCAATTTCTGCTAAAATGAGGAGGCTGAACCTGTAAGAAATCTTTCACCGTTTGCATAGATTTTGCCTTATCCTCCATCTTTTTTAATACCTCCTCTGCCTTAACTCCAAACGACACATCCCGCTGCAAAGGTGCATCCGATAATTTGGCCTTAATATGATCTAGTAACGTATGTTCTTTTAACCAAGCATGCCTTCTAATGACAGAGCCTGTAACTGCTGCTCTACAGGAGGCCTCTAAGGAATCAAACCCACATTGCAAAGAATATTTTCCCACTTGTTCAGCTGCATACAATAAATCCTGCATTTCTTTAAGATTAGGAGGATCTGAATCTGGAAGCATCTTTTGTTTCAACTGAGACATTAAAAATTGCTGATATTTTAGCATGTGAAACTGGCAATTCAAGGCTCTCATTGCTAAAGTTGCAGACGTGTATATTTTCTTTCCCCATCTGTCTAATGCTCTGGAATCTCTGTCAGAGGGAACTGGGTTTTTAGCTGATGAGGCCTTAATCCCTTTGGGTCCCTGAGAAATAGTTTCAGGGTCAGCAACAGGGCTTTTGTACAGAAATTTGTGAGAGTCAGGGACTCTGTAATATCTATCAGGTTTAACTGGGGCTGGGGGTAAGGAGTCAGAGTTTAAGCTGGATTCAGTGTACACATCATCCACAATATCTAATACTGGCGGGATAGCAAGGGGTCTGTGTTGAGGCAATAAAAGGAAGTCTCTGAGCCTTTTCTTGGATTCTGAGTAATCCTGGCCTTCCCAGTGGAAATGTTCCCTCATGGTATGTAAGGTCTCCCCAAAGGAGTAGTCCTCAGGTGGAGAGGCTGATGGAATTGATTCCTCAGCATCAGAATCCTCATAAGGGGGTAAGGAATATCCTAGGTCTGAGGATAAGTCTATGGAAATGGACACCTGGTTAGAAGATTCATAGTCTGCATCTTGTCTGGGCCTTTTATCAGGAGGGGGATGGGACCCCCTGATCAGGGTGATTAGGTCTTCGGCCATTTTTAACATTTGTTTCTTAGGCATGGAAGCCTGTCCTGGAGAGTGCTGTGTCTGTTTCTTTGCTTTTAAGGGGGGCTTAGACATAACAGAGGGTTTAATGGTTAACTGGGTAGGTCTGAAAACACCCTCTGTAGCTGTGGATTGCTCAACTACTTTGGTTCCCTCTGTAGGGTTAGGTTCGGTAATCTGAATACCTAGTGCATCCGAAGGCCCAGCCAGCTCCACATGGGAGTCGGAGGTGGTCTGTGGTTCTGTGGAAGCGGTCGTCAGGGGCTGCGTAGGCACCTTGCTGAAAACCGGAGAACCGGCGACCGGCCTAGAAGAGGCCTCATCGTCAGTTTTGGGCCTCAGATGCCTGTCCTTGTCTTTGCGCTTTTTATGTATTCCATTCGTCGGAAGTTCCAAAGGCATGGTGTAATTGAATTTTTTGCCAAAATAATGTTGGGCAAAATCAAACCAACATTTAATAGTGCGCTTGTTAAAGCTAGCACAAAACCGACAACCAGTGACGTCGTGGTCTGGGCCTAGGCATGGAATACAATAGGAGTGGAAATCCTTATGAGGTATTTGCTTCCCACAAGAAATACAGTTATTAACTTTTACTGACATCGGTCTGAGGCAAGAAAAAGTTTCCCCAACGGGGTACTTAGCTTTTTTAGAAGACTTCCGTTCTGGATTCGGAACGAAAATCTCAGGAGTCGGCCGACCGGCACTTTCGAATTGCTTCTGCTTTGGGCACCGCGCGGCAAGAAAGACTGTAGAAAATGTCATTGGCTGCATCTTATATACCCCTGTCGCACTGACGTCAGGGAAGAGGTGACAGCAACCAACGCCGGACCAAGACTTTGGAACTCAGGCCAACTGGGGAACCGCCTGACTGCAGGATAACCCAAGTGTAATGACTGCAGCAGTGTAACATGATGAACATCATGTGATAAACTGGCTTTGAGTTTGTGTTTTACAGTAGAGATTTGCAGCTTCATAGTAGTTTAGCTGGTCCGGAAAAGTCAGAGAGTTTATATATATATATATATATATATATATATATATATATATATATATATATATATATTTATATATATATCTTACTGGAATTTTTCTTTCACTGGGCTCAGATAGTTACACTATAGCTAGGGTGACCTTCATTTCATGAAAGCACCCATACGAGTGTAAGGGCTTGATTGCATTGGTTTCATTGGTAAGGGCAGTCTATCTTGCCCATTCTGTGAGGATTTTCCTCAGCCGACATAGCCAGTGGTTTTCGCGGGCTCTGAGTCAGGTGGTGGATGGGTGTCGCTGTGCTTGCATGGTGGCTCACGGTCAGAAGTGGGGCCATCATCTCTCTAAACTATCATATTTCATGAGGACAATAATAACTATTATGGGACAATAGTTATTTCATGTATTCTACTGATTTGTTACATGTATTGATGAGACACAAATGGTGCTCAGGTTTCCTCCCACATCCCAAAGACACGCTGTAGGTAGATTGGGCACTCTAAATTGGCCCTAGGTGTGAGTGTGTGCGTGTGTGTGCCTTCTGTGGAAGGTTGGGCGCCGGGCTGGCAACTCGACACCGTAAAACTCCATGAGTGGACAGGTGATCCACTGTGGCGCCCCCTAACCGAGAAAAAGCCGAAAGAAGAAGATTGATGAGACACGAATAGCAGTCTCTTCAATTTTAGACTTCAAAACCAATAAACTAATAAAAAACAAGCAAAGCCAGTGGTAATCTCCAAAAGAATTTATGTTAGTATTTTTGTGAACAAATAATCCAACTTCTTCAGACACAAAATGCAAATAAACCATTCCTTTTAAAATGTTTCAACAGGAAATTACATCAACAATAAATGACATCACAAATAGTCAAATTACTCATAAAAAATATAATTGTAAGATTCAATATTTATATAAAACTAGTATAAATAATTATGAAGTGTAAAAATCAACATATGTGCAAACATTACAAGTATAAAAATTGCATATATAATATAATAACTACCTCCCAAACAAAAAACAAAGGTAAAAACAACATTTTACCTTTGAAGTGTTTTCAACTTTAAAATACATTTCAAAGAGCAATGCTCATTGAGACCAGGAAAAACAGAAGCATTTAATTTAAGTTGCCAATATAATTCTCTATGTTCTAACAATAATTGCCATGACCACCCCTTTTATTTTTTATTACTTGCTCAACAACCATATATTCAAAGGAATGACCTTCATATTCCATGACATGTCTGGCCAGGGTGTTATTGCTGTTACTCCTGCCTATGCTATACTGGTCATCATAAATTCTGTCTTTAAGGTGCCTCTTAGTCTTTCCAGTATAAAAAGCAGCACAGCGATGTAAACAGCGCCAACGCTCTCACAATTAAATCTGCCTTTCAAATAACAGTGTTGGCAATACAAAACCTAGAATGGCAACTCCTACAGCACTTAGACTTCAATGGGTGCAGGGATACTCATTTATGGGGTGCCTTCTCTTGATCGAGGTTTGAACATTATGATAGGCAATTGAGCTGTAGACTACGTGCCATTCAAACAATTACAGGGGAAGCATAAGCTGGTATTCCAGCCATGTTAAGGGCATAACTATAAGTTTCGGTGTTTCTCTGGTGGGGGGCTTTGTTTTGCTTGTGCATTCCAGCATTTAATTGTGTTCTCTGAGGTGGGTTGCATTACAGATGGTTTAATGGTTTGTTGTTGCCTCATAGCAAAAGGTTTTGTGGTTTGATTCCTGATACAGATTGGCTGACTTAATTTTAACACTCGACAAGGTAAATCTTCATATCTGCATTGGTATGCAAGTCGTGCAGGTGTTGAGTCAGTTTACTTGAAAGTTTGTAAGAGCAATATTTAAAAAGCACCTTTGGTCCCCCATTATTGATGGCTTGTTCCAGATTACTTGCTGTAAGAGGTTGAGATGTACGGGCTGAGTTTTGGTTGCTTAGCAGTCTTGTAGCTATAATTGTACATGCTGTGGGGCAACTTACTTAAGAGAATTGTTGTCAGCAGGATATGGGGCAAGGCCAAGAGAAAGGGGGTGGCAGTTGAAGGGGTTCAACAGGTTTTTGCTGGTCCTGGCAGGGCAAAGGATCTCTTCTTTTCCATTGGTGGATATGTCCGCAATTTTGTCGGACTTCATATTCCCCATTCATGTAATGAATGCTAACACTGTAAAATTAGTTTATGCAAAACGATTTACAGTTTGCAAGGGTTTGGAAGCTATTTTTTATTTTTTTTTAAGTGCTAGTGCACTAAGCTGCTGCGTGTCATAAAAGGGGGCGGTCTCTTTAAACGTGCAATACTGATGTGAAGTTTTTTTTTTGTTTTTTTTTTTTTAGGTAAGATTCCCAGTCGGTAGCACTATTGGTGGGGGTGGTATAACCATGGTGGCTCTTGACATTGGTAAAGGAATTACTGGTTTTAGCGGACTGGGGTGAGGTGACGTGTGTGTGACACAAGTAAAAGGTGTGTGCGTTAGCCACTTAACAGCTGTGTAGGGGGGGCGATTTGAGAGCTCATGGATCAGCAGCTTCTACAACTTCAGTAATTACCTGTATTATCTGTTTTGTGGAAGTGTTACCGGCTTTCGGGGGGGTAGTCGGGGCTTATTTATAGAAAAGCACACACTTAACAAGGGTCCTGCACCTTTTATGTAGGGAAACTTTTGTGTTTGTGACTGTAGGTTTTCCTCTGTCTGGTGCATACTAGGACACATGGCTGTCAGATTTAATAATCCTGTTCCAAGGTAAGGTCCGGAATCATGTTAATTCATTATGAGATATTTTTATAAATAAAACAGCAGGTTTTAACCATCCTATGGCCTTCCAGCTGAGGTGGTTACTAAACCGTTAGTATGTGTTCCACATTTTACCTATTTGTTCCACATTCTAAGGCTAGTGTTCCTCATTTTGAAATGGCAGGTTGAGAGCTGGGCTCTGGGAAGTGATGTACATTAAGTTTCGGCCTTCAAATCCTTCTGGGGGGGTGGGTTAAAGCAATCCTGTTTTGGTGGCTTTATAAGCCTTAAGAGTAGTGCTTGGTATGGTTGGCTGAAAGGGATGTTCTATTGTGGCATTTACCTTCCACAACTTGTGCAGCATGCATCCCTACTGTCAGTACGCATGGCAGCAGCCAAACCTGTCACTTACATACTTGCATTTTAGGCATTGTGGACAATTGGGCTGCTTATATATTTACAGTGACTCTCAACAGAGGGTAGGGGGATTGTCATCACATTTTCAGACAGATGATCCTATCTTTGGGACCACAGGGGTTATGAAGGAAGCATAAATGGAAACTTTCAGCACAAATTGTTATAATGGTAGTATTCCTTATGTTTTAGGGCTTAAAATTGAGTTTTATGTGTCACAGTAACTTATGTTGGTAACATTTTGTTAACGACTTACGAGATCTTAGCAGTCACTCAGGTTGCACGGAATGTCGGTGGCTTTTTCTTCAGCTACTTGAGAGCTTTCATATGTGACTAAGGAGCCTTGTTTGCATGTGGGATGGATACACAGCTGACTAATTTGATTAATTTACTTTTAATGGTCTGTTTGGTTATTCGTGTTCAGGAAGGTGAATGCCTGTAACATCTTTGGTAGGTCTGACTAGGTCATTGCTGGATGCTAAGGTTGTAGGTTTAATACAACAGTGTTGCATTCCAGATGACTGCAGTATAAGTAGCTTTGGGATGAAGGGGATAAGATGGCATTCTGTTGAAGATAGCAGGGGTTGTAGTGATGACACAGTTGAACAGGGTGTCCCAGTGGTACTTCAGGTTAGTTTCAGGACCTTGTGGATGTGTGTGCTGAGAACTTACAATTGTCTTTTCTTTTGTAGGTGGGGAACAGCAGAGTGGCATCAGTCTGTGATTGGAAGGAAGTGGCTTCAAAGGTGCAGGTAGCTGCAGCTGTTTCCATCATCAGATTGATGCATATAGGTGTCAACATTTACATGCCTGGAGGAAGCTGTGAAAGGTAATTGATCCTGATGGGCTGGATGTTTGGTTCATGGAGTTGTGCACAAATGGGGTCACATGTAATATTATTTTGTTCATTAAGGTATGTTGGATTTGGCTTGGTTTAGATAGTCTGTTGGTAGCTGAAGAGGGAGTATGTTGGGGTTGAGTTAAGCAGGGTGGGGAATTTTGGGAGTTGTCTGGATTTCCCCAGGTGGGGTAAACACACATCATAGGCTTAGGCGTTTAGTAGGTTAAGAGTTTTAGATTAAAAGTGATTTTATTTATAGAATAGACCTTTTCAAGCAATGATTTGTTTGATTTTGCAGGGTTATCAGTTGTAGTGTTACTATGTGAGGTGGGAAGAACTCTTATGGGAACTTTGTTATGACATATTAAGTTTCATTGGTGTTTTGTATTTGGTGGTGAGTGCATTTTATGCAGTTGATAAAAAAGATATGCTTTTGGGGTGCATAAGGTCATTAAGAAATTGGAATATGCGGGTGTGGAGTATTTATAGCATTTTCTTTTACAGACAACACTGAGGTGGCAGATGGGGATGTGCTGAGTGGAGCTTTACTTGATAGGCTGAAGGAACGTGATCTTGACAGGCAACAGTGAAGGCTGAGGGATGTGTCAGCTGCTGGAGGGGTATGAAAGGAGGTCGCAGTTTTCCAGCAGTGCAGCTGAATGTGGAGTTGTTTGTTTGGGTGTTTTCTTCCATGCAGTCACAAGGTAATGCCTTGTTTGCTTGATCTTGTCAGGAAGTGTCAGAATTGAATTTCACACTGTATTGTTAGCTGGGGTCTTCCTCGGGATGGGTCAGGTAGTGTTGTAGCCAGTAGGGGTTGGGAGTTAGCGGATTGCATTGAGCAATTCAGATCTGACTTGTGAGCTAAGGGGTGTTTTGGTGTATGAGGATTTAGCTTAGATTTATTGTAGTTTAGGGAAGACAGGGTCGGGTTAATATAATACATTCTAGATGAAATTGGCAGGTCACTGACCTTGTTTGACTTGGTGGCATTGGGGCATTTTCAAGTTTCAGGGGTACATTGCAGTTGGTTAGTTTGGCCTAGCTTGGTTTACGGTTGATAATACATTTGGTTCCTATTGTTAAAAGCCATGATGAGGGTTTAAGTGTTTTAATTTTTTGATATTGGAGTGATGGCAAGATTGCTTTTAAATGAAATTTAAAAGAGATTTCATGTGGCTGTTAAGAGTCATTGGTCAGTAAAATGGCACTGCATTTGGATAGGAGATGGCGCAACGGCCTTGGCATGCTTTCAAGTGGCAGTAGGCTAAAGTGTTTGGTTGTTTAGTTGGGTAACCGAGTATGGGTATGCCAGGTCATGGGTTTATGGTTGCTACCTTAGCATAGTAAAGGTATCAGAGGTTTGTTTTCAGCTTTTGAAGTAACTTGCTATTTCACTAGCTATGTGATAGGGTTTTAGGAGGGGATGACTTAGATCTAGCTTGGTTCAGACAGGGGGATACACCGAATGATGTATGGCCTAATGCCTTAATTGTGGTTACATTGTTGGAAGTTTTGAAAGAGGCAGAACAGCCTGGTCAAGCTGGTGGGTGGAGAAGAGGAGCAGGCTTGCCCTCTTCTGTTCCCCCTCTGGTGGTGGTTGTTCATTTTAATAAGTTGGGAAAGGGAAGTGAGCGGTTGCGCTGCTTGATAAGTAAATAAGCAAGCGGAGGTAAGCTGCTTATTTGGATGGAGGTAATTCAATAATGGTAACTGAAATGAGTGGTACGCTGCTTCATAAGTAAGCCAGTGTAGGTACAGACGCTGCTTACTGATCAGGACGAGCAGGGACGCTGTCCTATGTTACTGTTACATGGATGTTATTATCACCTATACCATGTTTTGGCTGAAATTATGAATTTTGGTGAAATTTATTAATTTTGGCTAACAATCATGTTTATGGAAATTTAATAAAGGTTGTCAAATGTCATTCAGTGTGATGTTTTTATTGAAGGAGACCTGGACAAATGAGGTTTGGAACAAACCAATTTGTCCAGGGACATAGTCATTTGGGGCTAGTTAGAGTAGTAGGAATTAGGAAGTTAAGGGGAGGATAGGGTTAAATAGGAATGAGGGATGATTGGGAGGAAATGAGGTAAGGGTAGGGAGGGGCTTAAAGGGTTTTAGGCAAGTGTAACTGGAGTAGGAGTCACATTTTTGGCATGAGCTTGCTACCCACCCTGCCACCCTTTTTTAGTGGGGATTGCAATTGTTTTTCGGTTTGGGTAGGGTGGAGAAGAGGGGCAGGCTTGCCCTCTTTTGTTCCCCCTCTGGTGGTGGTTGTTCATTTTAATAAGTTGGGAAAGGCAAGTGAGTGGTTGCGCTGCTTGATAAGTAAATAAGCAAGCGGAGGTAAGCTGCTTATTTGGATGGAGGTAATTCAATAATGGTAACTGAAATGAGTGGTACGCTGCTTCATAAGTAAGCCAGTGTAGGTACAGACGCTGCTTACTGATCAGGACAAGCAGGGACGCTGTCCTATGTTACTGTTACATGGATGTTATTATCACCTATACCATGTTTTGGTTGAAATTATGAATTTTGGTGAAATTTATTAATTTTGGCTAACAATCATGTTTATGGAAATTTAATAAAGGTCGTCAAATGTCATTCAGTGTGATGTTTTTATTGAAGGGAATTTGGACAACTAACATGCGTTGCCCATTTCCATTCATTTGTCCGGCTTTTTTATTCCTAATGACCCTGCACAATCAAAACAAATTGTCTCATTTCAAGTCTTTTTGATAAATATTTCCTTTCAACTTTCACAGAAATGTACTTTTGAATTATTCACGTTTTAATTTCTTGCAAGATTCGTTAGCTTTGTTCAACATGTGCTCGATATTTTCACTTAGCAATTGCTTTATATATCTGAATGGTTGAATGCTGAACTTTGTCGAACCAGTATCAAAGTCCTCAGAACAGTAGAACAAGTGCAAATGAAGGGAATGTATATACACGTATACACATATGTATATACCTTGTTTTTTTTTGTATTTTGGAGTATTCCTTTACCCTTAGGTGCTGCAATCTTACAGTTAGTATATACAGTTATCAGGGGTGTGAGATGCATACAGAGACACCTGAAAGATATACCAGGGAGTTCTAGAACTGAATCACAGTTTATTTTTCAGCGTGTTGGAAGTCACACTTTTGGCTGTCACTTCTGATAGCGTCCCTTTCCAAACTTATGTACATGCTGTTCTTAGATTCAACATCTTTTCTCAACTTTTCTAATACATCATAGATATGCAAGTTATTTCACTTACCATTTCTAACACTGTGGTAAATTCTTTTACTGACAATGTGCAACAATAATGGCTGGAGTCTTGGCTTTGCCAAAATACTTAAAACAGAAATATAATGAAATGAGCTACCAGATGGAACACTGTGCCCCAAGCAATCACTGTCACTGTTTATATCAACATTTGGCAGTACTGGTGTTTACAAATCCATTCAGCATTCATGTGAGTTTTTGTTATTTTGCAGCCAGCAAAGTAATTTGGTGTTATATGCTGCATCTGAATCCATAATGGGCATTTTCAAACTGTGTTAATATTACCACCTGAATATTTATTTTGTTGGCTTCTAATAAATTCCATATTCAATAAACTAGAGCTATTCACGTTTGATTTCTAGTTTTATTTATTTTTTTCACTTAAATACTTTGTAACCACTTTTTACATTCATAGGCGTGCTTTACTTTAATGTACATATTTTATACTGGAGTTCATGTTTTAATATCCTTATCTGCTTGAGTCTGCAATATACTGCACTTAATTGTTTCATACTGAGCTACGGCATTTTCTCTGCTGTTTCTGAGCTTGATCTTTGCTATTCACTCTGTGATCCTGAAACATTAAATGGATTTCATTTAGCGAATCTTTTTTGACTGATGCCCTGACCAGTATAATTCACTAACTGGATGTCCTTTGGGTTCATTCTCACTCATGTGACCCCTACTGTTGCTAATTAATGTGGTGGCAATTAAAAAAAAAAAAAAATGAAGACTTTTCCCCCTCTCATTCTGGTGTCATGGTTCACTGTTCACCACTTTGTACTGTCTGCTGTTTGAATCCCACCACTGCCAACCGATGTGTGACAACTGAGCTAGCACTGATGGGCTTGAATCCCACCACTACCAACCAGTGTACCTCCCTGATATTTGAGAGGGGCTCTGCTCCTTGGATCCACTCCACTGCCTCAACTAGGTTTGATGGCCACCAGGAGGGTGGTCTCTTCAGTCACACCACTGGTACCGAAAAGATTAAAATAAAAAAGTGCACAGAAATCTGATTCAGTAATTCATCAAATGCAACAGGGCCCCAACAGCACAAAGGAAATCCAACTGCTGCACTGGCTGTATGCCTCCAACCTCCAGAGCCAGATGAGGCTGCACAGCTCTCTAAGTGGGATGCATGAGTCTTTAGCATAGCGTCTCAGGCCCATCTCCTCCCATTATCTTCTAGTAGCCCTTCATTCTGGTAACTTCCTATCAAACTCATTTTACACACAGTTGCATAGTGAGGTTTGAGCCCTCTCCTTTTTTTGTTGCCTCCAGTAGTTTTTACAAGTCAGGAAGATAACTTGCAGGGTCATATTCATATTGGTTTGATTAGCAAACTTATCAGCTCCTTTTACTTGTAAAACGCAAAAACCATTATGGGTATGCACAAGATTGGGAGACGTTTCTGCACTGAGGGAGAGGTGCGGGGCAAGTGTGCTTTGCATGCAGTATGTGCAGGCCTGAGTTGTACAGCTTTGTTTTCACAGTTTTACTGTCACATCACAGCCACTGGAAAAAATGTAAGTTTTATCCTGTACAATAAGATCTACAGGTTGCTAGTACTGCACAGATTTTGCAGTGATATAAATAAGCTTCATCCAGGAGCAAGAGGGTGGACTCTCATACCCTTCACTTACTTGTCAGTAATTTTGATCAGTTAGTAGCCTGGGGTAGTTCCTAACAGATGCCCTCAGGGCTATGTCTGTTCACAAACATCCATAACTGCATTTAAATCATAAAGGTCTGCAAGACTGCAGAATTTGTTTCACCATCAGCAACAGATATAAGTAAATGATAAAGGAGAAGGCCGTAATCAAGTGTAGAAAATGTGGGCAGCGTAACCCATCTACTTGTCATGCAAAGGGCATCTTAAACTAGATTGTGATTTGGTTGGGGAGGGGTTGCTTTCTGGTGGGCTCCCATTCTACAGAAAAAAATTAGGGAAGGGAAGCAAAGCTGTGGTATAGCATTAAGGGTGGCTAAGCTAAATAGCAAACAGTCATCTTATATGAAGCATATACATGCATGCTGGAAAGAAAATGTAAAACAAACCAATAAAATGCTGAGAGGATTCAAATAAATCTCTGTGAAAATGAGTCCTTGTAGAAGCCTGACTCCAGAAAAATAATTACTAGTCTTGTTTGCAGCCATCCGAGTCTTTAAAAAAGCTGCATTTCAGCAACTGTGAGTTACAGCCTTTTCACATCATACCTGAGAATTATGAAATATGACCTTCTCATGTCAGATTTGCAGTTTTTGAATTACAATCTTCCAGTATCAGACATAGGAGTTGTGAATTATGCTTCTTTGCTGCCAGATCAGTGAGTTATGGTTTTCTGTGGTGCAGTTTTTCCAATAATTATAATGACATTCTGCGTATGATAAAATGGCCCAGTTTGTTCCCTGGATGTAAAGATTTTTCCACTTAACTGAATTACATGTTCTCTGCCTACAAAAGCGGATGGGACACCTTTATTATTCATGCTTACTTGAGGCATGCTGGAGGCAAAAAGGGAGAGGGATCAAACCTCACTATGCAAGTCTTCCTTACTTGCTTGCTTCTGGGGTCATCACTGATTTGACTATAGCTCTATATAATGGCTGATCTGATAGACAGCTATGACTCTCCAGTCTTCAAAGGGACAGATATTAAAATGAGATGTAGGCAGTAAAATGGATCATTAATCTATGTGAATGATGCCAGCCTTTTTAAAGTTCTTACTCCCTGTTAACCTTCACATTGCCTATTAATACGGATGGCTGAAAGGGCAGTTTTGAGTGTAAACTGTAACTGCAGTTTGCTGTAGGTATATATTAATTTTAGCTAATATCCTTTAATTAAATTTAATTTTGAACTGATTAGTAAACAAACATAGGTTCATATATGGTTGCTAAGCATGCAGGCCAGGAGACCATTAATGAACATAGTTCAAATTCCCAGTTGCCCCCAAACACTCTCTGGTTAAGTGACTTGCTCAAGGTCAAACAGTAAGCAAATGAAGGCCGAGGGAATCAAACCCTCTACCACAGGAAATAGTTTAACAGCTTATAGTCTTAATCTTCTGTATCAACTCCTATGCCACAAAATACTCGAATCCTAGTACCTAGGAAAATGAACAAAAACAGATTACTTTCAGCAGATTTTTGTGTAAAAACGCTCACCCTGGAACTAAAATTCAGTCAAGACTGGTTGGCTATCTCATTCATGATTTAGCTGATGAACAATTCAGGGATACAGAACTACCGGTTGTAGTCCAAAGATACTGCATGTGCCCAAGTACTGTTGGCATTAATCCAAATGAACATTCATATGTTTGTATGACTCAGCAAAGCCTCCGATACATTTAAAGATAATTGGCTGTGCCTGTGGATTTCCATGCCTAATTTGTATGACCCGATTTCAGCAATGGGCTTGGTTTGATAGGTGACCAGCAAGATTGAATGGAAAGTGGACTCACTGGCTCTGCTCCTTCCCAGGACAGAGAGTGGGAGTAGTGACTGATGCAACAAGAACATATAGCACAGTCCAATTAACAGATGCATCTGTCTCACTAAATATCAGTTTGTTAATGTGGTATACTGGACTGAACCTGAAAGGATCCATTTCTTGCATGACCTGGGCAAGGACCTACATCCTTATTTGTTTTTTGACCCAATTCCTGTGCATTAATTTAATTTTGGGTACAGAGTCAGGAGAAGACATCCAGCTTTTCCATACAATATCCTCTTAAGAGAAGCTCTAATTCAGGTGTCATCCATGCCTTTCTGTTATGATGGCTTCTCCTAGTCATTAAGAAGCAGGTATTTGTTTTGAAATGAAGGAGGGCTGTCCAATAGGAGTAAACAAGGAGCCTGGCTCCTTCGCTGAATAAAGAGAATTCCAAGAAATATAGTGAAGTTCACCTAAAGGAGAGAGTCCTATTTAATTGTATGAACAACAGGAAGATGTTTTACAACAACATCAAAATGTAACTGCTGAGTACTTACAGAGGGTTAAAGCGAGGATCTGGGTCTTACAGTCTGCTAAGCATATTAACAACAAGGGAAAGATTTCATGCTAGTAAGTTACACTTAGTGTAATCATTGATGATATGAATAAGGCAATGCTGCAATAGAGAGAAGCACATCAATATGAAGCTGTAGCTTTTCCAGCACGTTGAGGCTGAATTCACATAGAATTAAAATACTAATATACTGGAACAATGGTTCATGATAGAGTGCAAAGTGTTCAGATGATAATAAAAATAAAAAAATATGGTCAACAGTATTGAATTATTACTAAGAACAGCTTCTGCAGTAATCCAGTTTGGCCCAATTTCAAGTGTTTGGGTGAACCCAGAAATGGCTTTAATATTCATGTAGATTTGCATACAAGTAATACCCTCCCGCACGTTCCAGTAGATGACTGGTCAGATTTCATGCAGTAACAGTTTGCTAGTACAGGAGTGGAAATAGATCCTTTGGTTTAATCCAGGCCCCAGTTATAGAGTCAGAATTAAGTACTATAACACAGAAAAATCTACTTCATTACAGGTACTACCCAGATGTAATAAGTTTCAATCTATGACAACTTGATGTGACCTAACTATCTAGGGGGGCATGTAGATAGTAGCGCCTTGGTTAAATTATATGCCTTCTGTTCTTAGAAGAAGTTGTCTTAGCGTAAACAAGAGAAAAGACCTATTATGCCTGTTTGATAGTGCACATATAGGTATCAGACCACGGCTTTGTATGCAAGACAGCTGTGGTCTGTGTAGAAGAAACAGAGCTTGTGTAAGAGGTTCAACAGGAGCGATACATGAGCTTCATTCGATAGTAAAGGATGTGCAAGCTGCCAAGCACAGAGATAATGTACTAAGCTCCAATAACCATTTGGTTTCTGTAAAAATAGTGACAGATGTAAAACATGCCGACAGCAAGGAGAGAGAAAAGGCTATTATTAAACTGCATTATCAGGTCTTTCATTATTGAAGTAACTTCCAGAGTCTTCTTTCCCAAAGGAGCAACTGTCTGATAGGAAGGAATGAAAAAATGCATGAGTGAGGAAATAAATATTTTAATAAAACCAAGATCAATTCTGAAAAAAATGAATATAAATTGTAATAATATAAATGAGTTGTTAAAATTAAACTGAGTGGGGATGAACCCACTTCTATGCTGTATGAAATGGCATAGAATCCATGCATTGAAAAGCAGTCATAATGACAAGAAGGGGTAATAGAACTGAGTGAGGTGAAAGAGAGAAATTGTATTGATGGAGATGTTGATAAATTCTAACAAACAGTGGGAGATGATGGAATCTTTTAGAGAGAGAGAGAGAGAGAGAGAGAGAGAGAGAGAGAGAGAGAGAGATGAATGCTGAAGGACACAGAAATATAAAGGTATGGCAGAGAGGAAGACAAGCCCATGCACAGCTATAAACTGACAATCAGTGTCACTATCCCCTGCTAATCTAGTTGTAAGGCTGAAAGAAAACAGGGGCTAAACAATGCTGTAGCAGATAAAGCACTGGTCTCTTTCCCTGGCCAATGTCCATGTTAGTGTCGGCTGAAAAACTACTAGCAGCTGGAAATGCCCCTAGTAGCTTCAGGTAAGACTACTTTGCTTGGCTGTCATCAGTTTACAGGTATTACAAAGCTGATGGTGGGAATAAACCTTAACAGCTTTGAGGATAACACAAATTATTAAGAAATAACAGAAGAGTACTTCTTTGTTAATAGTATTACTTTAGAGGATCACTTTCAGACTTTCCCAAATTGGATAGAACTTTACTTGTACTCATTTCTGTGATGTAGACGTGCATGTGTAGAAACCACGCCAAAAAGATTCTGAGAGCAGCAATGATTTAACTTCAGCAGTTAAGCATGCTTGGAGACACACACACACACACACACACACACACACACACACACACACACACACACACACACACACACACACACACACACACACACACAAAGTAAGTGACCCAAGCATAAGCACCACAAAATGGAGAGGAGGTGATTGATTTAAGTAAAACATGAAAAAAAAAACTACTGATCAGCGGTGGTGGTGCTGCGGTAGCGTTGTCGCCTCACAATAAAATGCTGTCCTGTTCGATTCTCAGTTAGAGCGTCTTTTGTGTGGAGACATGTGTGAATGGGTGTACCTTTGTTCGTTGAAGGTTGTGCATCAGAGCTGGCAACTCGGCACGTAAAAATCTACTGCCAATCATTAGCGGACCGGAGTTCTGCTGTGGCGACCCCTAACCAGGAAAAGCCGAAAGACACAACAACATGAAAAAAAAAACTAGTATACAAGAAATATCTTTTGTAACTGTCTGTAATTTGGCCACAAGATGCCTAGCAGTACTGACACATGTAAAACAAACAAAAAATAAATAAATAAAAATAAAGAAAACTGTGTGCACAAATAAATATATGCAACTACAGAATATACCTGTAGACTGATGTGCTTACTAGACTAGCTGTCTGATGTATGCAGTACTGAGAACGTGTCAATGGATGGGCAATTCTGACTGAGTGCTGATCCAATGGAAAAAAAATGACTGACAGTGGACTGCACCTAGAGTCAGCTGTGTCACAGAAACAATGTCTTTTCTGCGGGATGAGAGTCCATGCCAGCCTCCACTTTATCTCACCCTCCCTGGATGCCCCATGATAGGGATTTAATTTTCAAACCTCAGTCCTCGCCATGTTAATAAGCAACAAAACCCACACATCAGAAGCCTGGCAAGTCATAAATGACATTTATCATAGACACAATAAATGGTTGAATTTCTATCTTTACTTTCTATATAGACTATCCCCATTTCACTATCCCTTATGAGACCAAATGAACAGAAGAATTCTCATACTCTACTTGACGATGTAGTGATTTCTAGTTTATATATTGTATATATATATATATATATATATATATATATATATATATATATGTATAATTTTCTCGAAACGAGATTGTTGTCTGTTTTCTTTAGATATGTATTTGTATTGTTTATTTGTGTTTTTGATTTATTGTATTTTTGTTATTATTTGGAAAAAAAGAAAACTGAAATAAAGAGATTTTGGGAAAAAAAAGAAACATACAGATTTATAAGGAATGAAGCAGACAATTTCTAATTAAAATGTAGAGTTCTGCATTCCAAATACATGCATTTGTGCAAATCCTGTAGTTAATTTCAACTGTGCTGTTCATCAGATTTGATATACTACACGTCTTTATAGCATTTGGGCTGCAGAATGACTTCTGGTTAATTTTGCTCTTGGGATTCCGGGATCAGTTCTCCTAGAGTACTACGCATATTACGTTTGGGCTGTAATGCAGGACTTTACAGTTAATCTGCAGGGTACTATGATGCATTTTATTGTAAGATATATAGTGCACTGTGGGAATGTGGGTCTTGTGTATTATAATGCAGTTTTCTAATATCATACAGTACCTATCCTCCTCATCAGATTAGCACAAATCTCACATCCACTACTTGTCATTTTAAATTTTCTGCTGTGTTACTATAATCATATTATCTTGACAGGGACAGAGTACTGATGTTCTGATATTTTTTTTTGTTTACAGGATTTAGTGTGGCACAGTACTGCAGCAACTAGGGTTGTTGTATCAAGTTGCTTAGTTGTTCAACTTGGTTCCCAGCTGGGGTGCTTTTTTGTGGAGCCTGTATGTGTACCACTCCCTCCATACCTATATGCCTTTCAGGTCTATGAATTGTTGAACTGAAGAATACTAAAACTGCAAAGCATCAACATATGGCAGAAGCTGATTGTCCAACTTTGAGGTACAGCGGGGAGTGAGGCTTTCCACTTTCACAGTTATAGTACTATCTTGAATTTGGTATAAAAAAATAGCAGGGGGTATGGGGAGCACAGCACCCCCACATGAGGATGAGGAAGGCTTGCCTTCCCTGCAAAAAATGTTTTAGTAATGTTCAGTTTTCTGTGTGTTTTACAGGTACTTTGTAATCAATGATCTGTGTGCCAATGGTGTGTGCAGCTGGCAATTTAACATATATCCATGCCTTTCTCATGACTCTCTGTTTTTCACCAAAAGCACATAGGTAGATTAACTGGTTAACCTCCAAACTGCCCATAGGTATATGTGTTTGTGTGCATGAGCATGTGTGTGCATGCATGTGCACACACATCCTGTTATGGGTTAGTCGTAGTTCCCTGTCTTAGGTTTCAGTCCCCATCTGATCCTGAATAAGCTCGGACAAAGCAGGTTTGGAAAAGGTAAGGAAATAAGTAAGTGGCGCATCAGTTGTTATTATGTTGACATTACTATTTTAGGTGGCTGGATATAATACCACTGAAATCTATAACAGAATGGTTATGGGCACATAATTTACAAATATTTAATCTATGAAAGTGCCATGTTTAGTATGGCAGCTAAAATTTACAACAACTGCAGTCATAGCCTTCCTAAGGTACATTTTAGTGATCTAAGCTCTGCTAAAATATTTCTCGTATTCATATGTCTTCATGAATTGCCCATTTTTTTTCAGAAGGAAGGTACATATTAGCACAAGACTTGTAAATTACTTGCTTCTCCTATAGAAATAGGAGTGAAAGCTCTGCTCAACAACTTACAGTACGTGGTGCTATTAAATTATACAGCTTTCACTTTATTAATGGAAGATTTAATCCTTATGACACCTTCAAGCATTTCTCTACGATCAGCCTAGTGATGCCTCTAGACATGTAATATTGCCTGTTCATATTTACATTAATAATTGCACAGTTATGTATCATACAAGCTGTTGCATGATTTCATCTTAAAGCTTACATGATGAGCAACACAGCTGTACTGATACTTGATCTCTGTCTAGCATACTTAAAGAGATACTAAATGTTATTCTATTTATAGCATTTTAAGTATCTCAACAAGGAGCAACAGAGACAGAATTGCTTAGCTTCAGATGAAAGCTCAAAGCAGGGTGAATGGAATACTGCTGATAGTATGGGTGTGCCTTGAGTGGTTACCGAGGTGCTGTAAACTCTTAAACATTACAAAAAATATTTACTGTGTTCATTGTGATTTGTAGAATCCAATTTAAGACTTAAAATGTAATGAATGCTAACACTGTAAAATGAGTTTATGCAAAACGGTTTACCATTTACAATTCTTAAGTAATGCCTGTGGTTTTAGAGATATGAACATTTGTCTGAACTGTGAGATAAAACTTGATTTTGTCAAAAGGCTCAGGATGACTACAATTTTTGAGCTCCATTTGGTGTGAGCTGAGTGTACTCTCAGTGGAGTGGCAACCCTCTCTGTATTATGCTGCTGTGTTAGACTGGGGCCAAAAGTCCAACTACATTGCACTGATGTGAGAGCAAAACAGCCTAAAACAAATACCATTCTCAGAAAATGCTGCAGCTTTCACACCTCAGCATCACAACAAGTCTTCCACTCTCTGTATGCTTCCTACTCACAGAACGCTCTCCATTGATTTGAAGAAGATTGCTGAGCTTTCAGAGCTGAAACTTTGACAATACTACTGTATAAAAGAGCACTGACCAAGACATTATGATAATGAGCATCTTTATTAGTAAATAACTTTTTCAAAACAAGACATATTTTACATATCTTTGTCGCAGTATATCCATCTTGAGCTACCACCTACTCAGGCAAATGGGACCTTGGTTCAGTACCTTAGAAGTGGAGTATTCCCCTTAACTTGAACAACAATGCTAGCACTGGAAACTTTTTCTAAGAACCAGCTGTGGCAATACACCCTGCAGTCTTCTGGTATTCCAGCATCAGAGGAGTGTGATGTCCAAGCTTATTTGTGCAAAACCTACAGTGTGGCCTTCTTGGGGAATCCTAAGACTGATGTTTTACTTTAAAAATCTTCATAGAACCTGTTGAGGCTATACTATTTCTGCACTCCTGCAGTTTTCTGATAATGGACATTTCATGTCTTGGCTAATGCAAGTGCAGAAAGAATGTACAGCAGCAATGAATACGTTGAATCTTCTGCTTACTGTGCAGTATGTAGATGGTGTTATAACCATGCTGTTTGCAAAAATGCATGAAGTGAAACTGGTTTAGGAAAAACATTGGTTTATAGACATGGTTTCTTTGATAAGTGGTCAAAAAGCAGGGAAAATAAGTTGCTCAATGTCACGCCTCACCAAAGGAGTACCTCAAGGCTCAGTCCTTTCAACTTAACTTTTTTTACTATATGTTTACAATTTACCCTCAAACAATCCACATCTCCCTATCCTATTTTATGCAGAAGACATGGTGATGTTTAGGTCTGACTCACAGATTTCATAGTTTGACAGATTGTTACTAGGCTAATGACCCCAGGGTGCCTTTCTAAGCCTAGCCAAGTTTCCCAAAAGAATAATGATGCCCTATTTCCAAATAGGACATTGTGAGGCAGGCATTTATAAGTCAACTCTGTCCATAAAGGACATGGGTGCCAGGCCAGGTGTAAATTTCCTATTTGCCATCCACTGGTCTAGGTTGCATTTAAACTGTGTAATAGATGAACTCAGCTTCACATGGATGGGAAGCCTGTTTCATAGGTGGAGCAGTCTGTGGGACACACATCTGTCTCTTCAGCATGTGTTGTTTAAGTAACACACGAAATTCAGGTCCCAAGACCTTGTATTTCTGGTACGTTTTGACTTACAAATATGTAGGAGATTCATAAGTGTGAGGTTTACAGATGCCTTGTAAGTCAGGCATAGATCTCCCCTCAGAAATTTATAGTAGACTGAGTAGGGGGAAAGGGCTTTATGGTGCTTTGTACAAGGCAGGCTTGTTATCCTTTGCATTCTTTTTTAAGAGCTCCTGAGGCTGCTCTAGTTGCTGTATATGTCTAGTCAGATACATACCAAAGGGAGCATTGTACTGGTTCTATAAGGGCAGAGTACAGTGGGATAATTACCTCTTTGGACCTAGATGCCATGCCATTACTTATATGTTGCGCAACATAAAAGTATTTCCTCACCATACCTCTCAACTGTACATATATTCACAGAATGTCCAGATTTTTGCCTCATATTTTTGGTCTGTTTTTCATAAAATTGTGGTTTTCTGGCAAATTAGTCGAAAATCATTAAAAACTGAAGTTAGAAAATAATGACAGTCATTTGAATTTCAGACTTCATACCCTTCAGAATATTCATGCTAATGCAAAACCTGTTATCCTATCAACTTTTTAAATTTATAAGAACAATAGTTAAAAATTGTCCCCATTTTTCAGCCTTTGTTCCACTTCTGTTTATGGCTTTGTCAAGATTTCTTGCTCTAAGAGGTTGAGTGGAATGTTCCTCACCACTGTGGCAATGTGGTGGTCAAAGATAAGGCTACTGTCTATGTGCATACCCTGATCCCTGACCATTGGGTCAACACCTGGGGGCATGTTATCAACATGGTAATTAGCCAGGATGGTTGACTTCCCAAAGAATACAATTAATCTACTATCCAAAACTCAAGACTGTTTCACTGCAGTTGAGAACTGGTTATCAGAACGCCAATTGATCCTTAACCCAAAAAAAACTAAAATGCTCCTCTTCCATCCTACCCATAAAACACCTACCATTCCCTTTTGTGTACAATCCAATAATGGAACCATCATCTCCCCTGACCCCCATACCAAGCTACTAGGAGTTACCATCGATAACAAACTCAGATTTGATGTACACATCAACCAAACTATCAAAACTGTCAATAAGAAACTGGGGTCCCTGTATAGAATAAAATCCTTTCTGACTCCCATGGCAAAAGTGGCTATTGCTCGCACCCACCTTCTATCTACCCTCTTATATGCCTCCCCCATACTTACAAACCCCAACAAATCGGATCTATCTAAACTCTCTTGTTGTTATAATCATATTGCTAGATTTGCTACGGGCTTGCCCTACAAAACCCATCACTGTACTAACCTACAGAACCTAGGTTGGATAGAACTACCAAACCTACTCCTACAGAAGCAACTTATAGTTGCTTACAAAATACTCACTCAACCTGACAACATTCCTGGTCTGAGTGGATTAATTACCCCTTACACAAATCTAAATAGTCTAAGATCATCACATAGGTTACTTGCACAGACGCTCAAATCCTGTAACTCAGGAGGCGACTCTTTGTTTTCCAACACTGTGGGTAAAATATGGAATTCTCTTCCACCTAGTCTCACCAGTTCCACCTCCCTAAATACATTCAAAAAAGGCCTCTCCCACCACTTCAAATCCTTACTTTCCAACTAGGCATTATGCCGTCCTCTCTCTACCTGAAACTAGCAATATGAAGGTTTTGTTTCTTTTTTACAATTGTTATTGTACATACTAGTGTAGCTTTTTTCTCATCTGTGTATTAATTGTATAACTACAATCTTATGTTATCTGTCGCATATTGTTGTAACCTACTTTCCTATTGGAGCTTTTCTCCCTGGGCCTCCTCTGAAAATGGACATGTGTCCAGTCGGACTATCCCGGTCAACAAATGTAAAATAAAATAAATAAATAAAATTATGCATTTCTTTGCACTGAGTTTAAGACCATTGTTTTGGCACCATTTGCTAGTCAGAAATAGAGTCGATGATAACCCCAGCTTGCAATCATCTGCAAACTTTGTCAGACATAAATCTTCAGCATTTGCTTCCATTTCAGAGAAATAGATGCCAAAAAGGAAAGAGTCCAGTACAGAGCCTTGGGGAACTCCACTAGTAAGTGGCCTCTTGGTGGAGGTGGGCTCACCTATTTTGACTTCCTGGGTCCTTATCAGTGAGCCAGTTGGCTATCCAGTGGGTGATAAAAGGGCTTAAACCTAAATTACTGAGCTTACCTATAATGTTTGAGTGGGGTATTGTATCAAAAACCTTGGCCAGGTCAAGATAAGCTGTGTGCAGTCTTACCTTCATTCAATGCTTTGGTGATCCTCTCAAAAAGGCCACCTGATTTAATAGACATGACCTTCCCTTAAAACCAAACTGTGATGGATCCAGTGTCTGAAGGTTACCTATGTCGTCATTTATCATGTGCATGATGATTCTTTTCATGGCCTTAAATATGAGGCTGGTAAGACTTATGGGCTTGTAGTTACCCGGATCAGTGTTTGGACCTCCCTTGTGCAGGGGAATGACTGTAGTCATCTTCCATTCCTTGGGCACAAAACCTGACTGAAGGTTCCAGTTGAAAACTGATCCAAGTGGACCAGAGAGGTCCTGTTTCATGCTATTTATTAAACATCCCAAGATGTTATTGGGGCCCATCAATGCAGTGCTTTTGGCCTTGGAAAGTGCATTGATGATGTGTTCCGTAGTAATGGTTGGGGGGATTGTGATATACAATGTTTCCTTTGGGCTATTGGTGGGGGGAGAAATTTGAACTGAAGCTGCCAGCCAAAAGGTTGTCAATGGCCTCTAGTTTAGAGTGGGTGATGCCATTTACAATAAGTTCTCACATTGTTGTGCATTTCTGAGGTTACAGACATAGCTGTAGAAAGCTTTGTGGTTGTCCTTTGCCTGAAAAGCAAACTTTTCTTCAAATTTAGCCTTTGAAGTATTAATTAACCCTCTTAGCTGCCTGTTTAGACTGGTCAGGGGTCTTTTAATATGTATGGCTTTGTTCCTCCTACGCTTGGCCAAGATTTTTTCATTTCTTGTATGACCAATTGATATTGTGATTCTAACAGGGTGGCTTCCCTTTTGAATTTGTCTTATTCTTAATATGAGTGGGCACAGCTCCCTCTATACAGCTATCAATATGGCTGTACATAGATTTTGTAAGCAACTTAGCATATGCTATGTTGTTCACTGGGTTTGGGGGTGCTTAGAATTTAGCCAAGGTGCTGCTTAGTAGAGAGAGGATAGCCTTGGAATAGTTCCTAAAGAATTTTGGTTTCGCTAGATCCCCAGATTTAATTTTTATTTCGAGTAATACTGCCTTATGGTCAGATCTGATGAGTGAAGACATTACATTGGGCAAGGAACCTCATATCCTCATGTTTGTGAGTACAAGGTCAAGGATGTTTGTACCCCTGGTAGGAGAATGGACCAACTGTTCTAGGATGTTTGTATTAACAAAGTTTAGGAATTGCAGGGCTTGTGCATTAGACTTGGTGTAGGATTCCCAGCCTGTAGAGGGGTAGTTGAGATCATATTGGGTTGAATGGTGATGGACTCTGGTAGATTGAGATAGGTAGTATGGGTTTCCTGGGACATGGAGGGGGACCTAGAGGTTGCAAGGATATGGTATGACACTCCGTTTATGATCATTTGCATATATATATATATATATATGAGTTCCAGTGGGTCATACACTTGAACTAGTCTGGATGCGAGATTGTTTTTAATTAGACAGACTCCTCCACCCTTAGTTTCCTCCTGTGCAGTTGCTGGTCTAAAGGTGTGAAAGGCATTATTACCTTGCATTGCTGGGGTACTCTCCATGACTTTAAACCAGATCTCCATTGCTACTCAGGTGTCTACACTCTCCAGGGGGAGGAAGACTTGCAGGGAGTGAAGTTTCTTGTTAGGACTTCTAGCATTGAGCAGTACAACTTTCAGATATGTCTTCATAGATTCAAGAACAAAAACTCTGCCACAACAGCTGCCAAGTACTAAAACACTGGAGATTTATTGTATAAAAACTTTTAAGCGCTTTTCGTTTGCTAACAAGTAGACTTCCTCAGAAATAAAATGTAATAGTTCAGAACTTTTTTAAACAAGCAGGTAATCAAATTGACCTATCATTTACCAAATGCCAACAATTAAACATGACAGGAAGGAGTTTGGGTATAAGGTTGATTGACATGTTTAATTTGTTGGCACTAATATGTCTTTACTGAAATGCCATTTAGGCAAAACGTGTTTTATTTGTTTCCATGCTCACAATGTCTGTTTTTGTAATGAGTTAAGAGTCTTACTTTGTATATGTAGCATTCAGCAGTATGGTATGTTCTCTTGATACACGCAAGATTTTCGTGCATATATGTTTGACACGTGTATATATATATATATATATATATATATATATATATATATATTTATAAATCAAATATTTATATTTTGTATTTATATCGATGTTGCCATAGTATGTTTAGTTTAGTTTTTGATTTAGGGTAGGTTGGTCCATTTAAAAGCAGCAATTTTATGAAAGTATATCTCTTTAACAAGTTCAGTGAATGGGTTACATTGTAAATGATAGGTCAATTTGATCACCTGCTTGTTTAAAAGAGTTCTGAACTATTAAATTTTATTTCTGAGGAAGTTTGCTTTTTAGCAAAAGAAAAGCACTTAAAAGTTTTTATACAATAAATCTACGGTGTTTTAGTACTTGGCAGCTGTCGTGGCAGAGTTTTTGTTCTTGTTTATAGTTTTGTAAGCCGTTTAGTTTTCTTCATAAATTCAGTTAAGTCAGTATGTTTGGCATTGCCTGAAAAATGCACTATGGGGTTGGAAAAGGTCTTTGCCAATATCAGAAAGCTTAGCGGAGATAGGTGCAGACCAGTCCTGGGAAAGGAGAATGGTCTGCCAACCATATCCTCTCATGCCATGAAATATTGTACCCCCCTGTCTGACAACAGAAGCTAAGCCAATTGTTAAAATCAATAATTTTCTGTTGGTAATGTGGCATCATCCTTGGATAAGGGAGTATGCTGCTCAGTGCTAGGCACATACCTGCCTGAGGCATATAATCAGTGAGTTATATCATATCTCACTTCATATAGTCAAGAGAAGTATGTCTCAGGTCATTAACACCCACATGAACTATGACAGAGTTATACTGGTACTTGTTGTTTAATTCATATCTCACTTCATATAGTCAAGAGAAGTATGTCTCAGGTCATTAACACCCACATGAACTATGACAGTGTTATACTGGTACTTGTTGTTCAATGACCTGAGTGCTTGTGTGACTTGATGGATCCTAGCCCTAGAAAGGCAGCTTACTGTGGCTCTCCCCTTACCCATTCCGGTGAGGGGGACATCGGTGTGCCTCACTGTAGACTCACCAATGACCAGTAAATATGGCTATGCACTGGCTTGCCTTAAGGACTTAGCAGTTGAGTCAGTGGCTACAGTGTTACTGTGTGTAGCTGTGGGTGGTGTTTTAACAATATGTTTACATGATGGTTGAGGACCCTTTCTTTGATTGTAGTGTGCAGGAGACCTTACTGTTTTTGGAAGGCTACCTGTAAGTGCCCCAGCATAAGTAGTTTTAAGTGCAGAGTCTTTACCCTGTGCCGTAGGCATGGTATATATGTCACTGACAACCTCTTTAGGACTAGTTTTGGTTGTATGAGAGAGTTTGGTCTCCAGTTCTAAAGTGTATTTACACCTGTCATATACTTGATCTGTTTTATTAAGAATAAGAATAAATGGGTTGTTTGTGTAAGTGAGGCAATTGCTACAATTCCTCAGAATACCCATCTCAACTAGACTGCCTACAGAGAGAGTCAGAAAGTGCATATCCATGGCTACAGATCTACTAGGGAGGAGTGAGGGAAATTTTAATATTAAATAGGTCAATAAAACAAGAAACTTGATGAGAAACACTCAGCTACTTGTAAACTAGATGCTGTAGTAGTTAAAATATCTGTCTAGACAGAAATGCCACAAGAGTGTGGACCACAAACCTTCCTAATGTAAAATAACTGGTTTGGAACTCAAGTGCTTATATCAGAACTAAGACACTTTTAGAATAACAGACACAATAAGCCTTCAACCAGCAATTCCAAACTCAGAAGGGTGTAAGCTACCACTCCTGCCACAAGAGTGTAGACCACAAACCTTCATTGTATGAGAAAACTAGTTTGAAGCCCAAGGGCTTAAATGAAAACTAAGAGGCTTAGAATAACACAATGTAATCAGACTACTAACAGTAATAAATGAGCAGATTAAATGCAACTAAACACTAAGAATGCTCAGCAAAAAGCTAAATAAAGTAGGAAGAAGCACAGGTCCAGTAAAAGCAAATAAATAAAGTATGATTTATTTTAGTAAGTGGGAATGAAAGAGACTAAAGATAATTCAAGTTTAAGAGGCTAAGGGTGAGTGCCTTCCCAGCTGATCTCTCAGTGCTCAGTAAAATGAGCTGATGAGACAGAACTGGGAGAAATTTCAAAATCAGTTTTATAGTAGGGGTGGGCAGCTCAAAAGCCACCAAGTTCAAAATTACAATGGGTGGATGGGGAAAATCAAATGCAAGCAGAGATCAGCAAGTCAAGCAAGTACTACAGGTAAATAAAGATATCACTAAATATTTGTAGTTAAATGAGAAATGCTATTTTCCAGGTCCTCCCACAAATTAGCTGGATGTTTACTGTCTGCAAAAGAATTATTTTCTAACTGACTTTAGCCAAGAAAAACAAAATGCAATATAAGAAAAAGATAAATAAATAGAAGCAACAAAAACTTAAATGAATATGTACAATCAAAAATCAAATGCAGACAGATATCAATAATAGTCAGGCAGAGAACAGCAGGTCAAACAAGCACTATACATCACACTGAAACAGAAAACTTCAGCTACAGTAGGATCTCATATCCATAGCCAACTGATGAAACTCTAGGATACTCATCTTAAATCCAAGTAAAATAAAAGTCATATTCTTTGGGACCACTCAAAACTTGCATTCTGTCCACTCTGATTGGTCCATTGTGGACCATCATCAAAAGCTTCTAGAAACCACAGCATTCCTTAAATATCTAGGACTTTGGTTAGACCCTAATCTAAACTCCCAACCCTCACACACACAAAAACACATAAATCAGTAGCTATCTAAGGTATGAAGTAAATGTGGGCTCTCATAGACACAGTGGCTGTATAGAAAACAGAGAAGGAAGCTTGACTATAGGTTTTAGAAAAAAAAATCTTCCTTGAAATGAATGGTGTCAAATAAAAGCTGTATACATTAGTAGAAGTCTTTTCTGCAACTACAAACCCTTCTGAGAAATCTGATCTGCATGCATGCATGCACATGTGCATAGCAGTCTACAAGGACAGCACAGTTGCACAAGTCCTACTTATTTGTAACAGTAGATGTTTGTAAAATACACTGCTTTACTGGTATAAGGGTAGTAGTGTCCTGCTACCCCACATCTGACAGTCTACCAAAGCTCAGAGTTCCTCCCTCTGACTGACTGTGGGTGTGATGGACCAAATCACCCAAGAGTACAGGAGCTGCCTTTCAGACCCAAAGACAGAACCCTTTCAGTTTTCTAGGGTGCAGAAGAAAGAGAACACTTACTGTTCTAATGCAAAACTACACACACACACACACACACACACACACACACACACACACACACACACACACACACACACACACACACACACACACACACACACACTCTTGTATCAAAAAAGGCCATTGATCATAACTCAATAGCAACTCCAACCTCAAACTATGTACACCCTAAAAAGGGAGATGGTGGGTAGACACTGTAAGGCAGTGTATTCTATGAACATGTCTACTGTTCTTGATCGAAAAAACACTTCTTTGAAAAAGAACAGTAGACCCACACTTACGTGAAAGTGCACTAAACCGAAAATGCACTTTCACGAAGACTGGTTCAATGAACCGATCAGGAAAACATAAACAATGTTTTTAAATATACCAACCCCAAGATTGCACTACAGTGGGAAAACACATAAATTCCCTTTCCCCACTGCAGTGTGCTTCGGCACCTGTGTTCCTTAATGGTTCGTTGAACCGTTCTTTGCAAAAGTACACTTTCAGTGAAGTGCACGTTCCTAGGGAAGCCTGCTCAGGATTTAGAAAAGGCATTCAGTTTGTAGTGCTTTATAAAGGTGTGGACAGAGGTCCAAGTTTCTGCTTCTAGAATATGTCAAGTCCACTCCTTTCCAATATGCCACTGAAGAAGAAAAGGCCCTGGCAGAATGCACATTTACCTTGCCTGGATTTGCCTTGTCATGGTGGGTGTAACAAAAATCAATACCAGAGGACAACCCATCTACAATAATTTGTTTAGAGACAGGTTGACCCTTTTTTGCCCATGTGTAGAAAATAAAAAGCCTTTCAGCCTTCATAAAGGGTTTTGTTCTGTTAAGGTAGTACCTGAGCTGCTGATCCGCATCCAAGGTTTGAAGTATCCTCTCCCCCTAATTCTTAGATTCTGGGAAGAACACAGAGAAGTTAATAAATTCATTGAGAGTGAAGTTTAAGACCATGTCTGCATGAAAGAGGGATTAGTGCACAAGACAACTGTAGCCCTATAGAAAAATAACAAGGTTGTCCCGCCATGAGGGCTTGCAGCTCAGACTCACTTTGCAGATGACAGAGCAATAAGCAAAACAGTTTTCTACATTAAGAACTTCAGATAAACATGAGCAGCAGGTACTAAAGGTAGCAAGTTCAATTTGTCCAGAATAATGTAGTTGAGATTCCACGAAGAAGGAATTTGCTTGTGATGAGGGTCTCATATGCCCTACTCCTTTCATGAACTGTTTTACTAAAAGACAAGAATAGGGGATCCATTTGCAGAGAGAGATGGCCACTAAATGGACCTTAGTGGATGCATACAATAAGCAATCCAGAAGTAGTTTTCACAAATATTTCAAGACCAAAGGGATGTTAACTTCAAAGGAACCTCTGTTCCCATTTAGGCACCACTTAGCAAACCTCATCCATTTGCAAACTTAACATTTTCTAGTAGCAGGTTATCTGGCTTCCTTTAATACCTGCTGTACATTCTCATGAAACAAGTACCTAAATGAAGTCAAGGTTGAATTATGTAGGGTGGTAGTTGTATTTGCTCCAAACTGGGGTGTACCAGTCACCCCGAGACTGTGTGAGCAAATCCAGAGTGTGAGGCAGTCTGTGGTAATTGCCTTTGCCCAACACCCTTAGAAGGGAGAACCAAGATTGCCTGAGCCAACAGAGGACAACCACAATGATTTTTTTTTTTGGATTTCTTTCTGAACCTTTAGAAGTACCTTATGGATCAATGGAAAGGATGGAAACACACTGAGGAACATTCCTGTCTAAGGGAATGAGAATGCATCTTCCACTAAACATGTCTACAAGTATGTCTGGAATAGAAGTTCTCCAGTTGCCTGTTTTGAAAGGAGGTGAACAGATCTATTTGTGACATTTCCCACACCTGGACTAGATCTCAGAATACCACTGCCTTGAGCTGACATTCATGTGGGTCTGCCCAGGATCTGTTTAGTTGCTCTGCAATGACGTTTTGCTCTGATAGGATATATGATGCCCGAAGAGTCAGAGAATGCTGCAAAGCCAGCTCCCAGGCCATCATTGCCAAGTGACACAAGGGTATGACCTTGTGCCTCCTTGTCTGTTGAGGTACCACAGGACTGTTGTGTTGTACATAACTACCAGAAGAGGCTCAGAGTCCATAGATGGTGATGGACATTCAAGGTGTGTATCACTGCTAACATTTCCTTGATATTAATGTGCTTCTGTGTGGCCTTAGATCCCCAAGTAGCCTGCACTTGCAGTCCTATTGACACAGCTCTCCAAACAAAGTTGGATGAATCTGTCTAGACAGATTGCACCAAAACAGGCAGCAAGAAAGGAAGTCAGCTGTGCTCTCCACTACTGTAGTTCTGTTCTGATGAAGGGCAGGACTTGAGACAGATTTCAGGAAAAGTAAATACTGGGTCCAACAATTCTAGACATACAACTGAATTTTCCTCAAGAGGAGATGGCCAATGGTATCAGAAGCATGGATACTATACGTCCTAGAACTTTTAGGAATTTTCTTGTTGAGGTGAAGTTCCTCCTGGACAATTCCTGTAACTTCCCTTGGTAAGAAAGTACCTTGTCTTCAGGAAGAAAGGACATTATTTTATCAGAGTCTATTAAGCACCCTAGGAAGATAGGTCTTTGCAAGGGTGTCAGGTATGACTTCTGAAAATTAAATTTGAACCTTAGGTGGGAGAGTAAAGTCAAGATTCCAAACACTTGAATACAGACTCTGTACAGATCAGTAAGTCATTCAAGTAATGAAAAATGTGAATGCCAAGAGTCCAGCAGTGAGCCACTACTGGAGCATGGAATTTGGTAATACTTAAGGCACAGTAGATAGCCCAAAGGGCAATGCAAAAAAACTGATAGTGTGAACCAGGCAAAACAAATCTCAGGTATCTCCTGAAGTGATGAGCAATGGCGATATGTTGATATGCATCCTTCAATGTTCAGCGTCATCATGAAGCAGTGGACCAGCAAATGAGGAAGCAGTGTCTGCAGGATAAGTATCTTGAACTTGGGGACCTTGACAAATGTATTTAGAAAGGATAGGTCCAACACAGGTCTCCACAGCAACTCTTTTTGGGAACCTTTCATTCTTCAGAAGGAGGGGCCAGTTCTATGACCCCTGAGTTCAGCATTTGCTGAAGTACAGGAGGGAGTAACAAGGTGTGATCTGGAGGTTGAGGGGGCACCCACTTAAAATGAGGCAGATGCTCCTTCTACTGTCAACAAAGCTGAGTGCCCATTTGTTGTAAACTACTGATGGTCAAGCCACCTTGTTAAGGGCTAACTTTCAAGATGGGGCACACAGAGGGGGACTTGCGATAGATTGTTGCCATACTTTAGCATAGTCATACATTGGAAAGAAGATTAGCTGTTTTGTGAAATGAACATCTTTTGTTAGGTTTGGCAGAGTTCTTGTCCTGCCATTTCCTTTTGATGCCTTGGCTTTTGTTTATCTGGTACTTCTGTGTTGGGCTGTTGAAAATTACACTGCTTAATGGGGAGAAACATGGGAGTATGGAACATATCAGATACTCCCTGCATGAGTTTACCTCTGTCATCCTAATTTCTAAGGATTTGATTAGCTGCTGTACCAAACATACAATCAGAATCAAGTGGAGCATTCATAATCTCATTTAACTCATCAGAAAAGTTTTTACTGTGCAACCAGGCATACCTCCTTATCAGCACAACAGTCACTGCATTTCTAGTAAAATTATTTGACCAACATTGGACTCAATACCTTGGACACAAACTCTCTGATCAGCAGGCAATGATGCAGCAAATTTATAGGTTCATAGGTTCATAGGTTGGTACTAGGCTATCAGCCCTAGGGCCTATACAAGCCTAGCCATAACAATTCCCTGGCTATTTTTTCCCACATTATCTCATGTGAACACAAATTTCCACATGAAACACTGGTGGTCAAACACTTCAAAGGCTACTGTGCTGGATAGTGTCAGCTTCTTTTCATGAGATTCTTGCCATTTGCCTAGCTTATCTAAAGGAACTGGGTTTGATGAAGACAGTTTTTTGCATGAAGATGTCACTGTGGACACAGTAGCAGGATCTGTAGACAAGGGGGCTTGGGGACCAGCCATTCTTGATGACACTCATAATTTCTTAAACACTTTATTCAGTCAAAGACTCATTCAGTAGAGGGGAATTGCAAGCTTTCCTAAAAACATCCTTGAATGCTGGGATTTAATGGAGGGAAGGTTGCCATGTCCAGTACCCCATCATCCAAAAGATCATATACCCTAATGACCTTGGGAGTAGCCAAAGTTTGCCCCCAATTGAACAAATCCCTAGATCTAGCCAGCATTTGGGACAAAAAAAAACATATGTTTGGTTTTCTGTATCTGTTCATCCTCAGAGGAGGCTGACTGATCTGAATCAGACAATGCTGAAATGGCAGATTCTGAATCCCTTTCAAAATCAGGATCTCTGGATAGTTGAACAGAGATGTGAGTCCCATCATTAATCATAACCTGGGTTTGCACCATAATCAACTGGATGAACTATGGATCTAGATATAACCATCACTGCAGGTCAAAACCTTGTCAGAGACCATTGCCCTCCAATGTGGTGGGTCGTTTGTCTCTTTTTCAGTATGCATTACACTAGTGGGAGACTCCTCAAGGGGAGCTATATCAACACTGGCAACAGATTTTGCACTCCTGATTTCCCCTGCACCTAAAGAGCTTGGTTCTCCCCTACCTGAACCATTTACTAGTATAGCCTCCTATCATGTGTCTGACCCTTGTGTCATGCACAGTTGTGGTACTAACACCACATCAGGGAACCTGGAGGCTAAAGAAGGCAAGTGGTCCTGCTTATGGCTACTACTGAGGCATAAGCCATAGTCTGAGGCACATTTCTTGGCTTAGTTCTATGTTTTGCAGGTGCAAAAGGGGTAGATGGTGGGGTGAGGGACTCTGTATCTGAATCCATCAAGTCAGGGGGCCAAGAAACTTTTCAGGCCAATAACAAACACTATCTCACTATTCTCCCTCTAAATAGCAATCTAAAGACTATTTCTACAGAGATACTATTCTGAACACTGCACTGGGAAAATGACAGTATTTTCAGTAACACAGATCAAAGCACAAAATACATGTCACAAACTTTCCCCAATTCTAATAAATAAAGTCTAGTTTCAGTACCAAAATTAATAAAACAGCTTAAAACAGTATTAGTCAAGAAATAAATCATAAATTGATGAAAACTTCCTGTCATAAATGGTTAACATACAAAATGGTACCAAAAGCAATCTGCAGGGATTGCTATTCTAAAGACTGCACTAAAGAAAATAACAATTTCAGTATCAGTTCCAAGCACAACATACGTGTACAAAAGCCCCTTCATTTTCTAAAAAGGCTAGTATTAGTCAAAATGAAGGGATACAGACTAAAACAGTATGAGATAAAAAATAAATCATGAACTGATGAAAAATCCTGTCAGAAATATTTTACATACAAAATGGTGCCAAAAATTAAATTTAAATGAAAAAAAAAACATTTAAAAATACTGTCATCCTGCTCAATCACCTCAAATGCTCATAGCTCCAAAGGAAAAAAAACTGCAATATCAACAAGTCTTCCTGTCAACACTTCCAAATGAAGCTTTTAATCAATAGCATACACCTTACTGTGCTAGACAAAATAAAAGAACAGAAGCATATACAAAATTTCTAATCAGAAAAAAGTCAAGGTGGCAGAACACACTATTCAAGCACCCTTAGAAAAAGTCAGATGGAAGAAATAAAACCCCAAAGGGTTTGGTATCTGAGATCAGCATCTGAAAATCCAGAGAAAGTAGTAGTATTTTCAGAGATCTTTCTCTTACTGTAGCACTAGAAAACTGAAAGAATCTGACTGTAGGTCTGTGAACCAGTTCCTGTATACTCTGTTGATTGTTCCAACACATCCACAGACAGGTAGGGAGAGGAGTTCTGAGCTTTGGTAGACAGCCAGAAACAGGGTAGCAGAGCACTACTACCCATATGGCAGTGTGATTGTTGAACATCTACAGTTAAAAAAAGCATATGAGCATCTGCAGAGTACAAACATTTTATTGGTGTGGAATGATCAACACCTAAAGCATGCATTTCAGAAACTCACCTGAACAAAAGTAATGATGGCAAGGGAGAAAGGGGTTCTTTTAATATAAACCTTTGTAATGTATAGAGAGGCACAGAACAGACTGAACAAGATTAAAATAGAAACTAATTCTGGGCACAGACAGTGGCATAGGACAGACAAGTAAGTTTGCCACAAGAAAGGACAAGGACAGGGTTGGACAAAGTTGACAAGGACACTACAGGTAGAAAATACACTGGCCAGAAAATTGGCAGCATCTAGTTACCAAGAAATGATTGCCAAACAAAGTGTGAATAACATGCTTGGAGGGCACTGGTGAGAAGGTTTTCAATGGCAAGAGTAAATTGACCAATTTGGCAGCATAAAATCAAATGGAACAGGAGAAAGAAATATGTTTAATCCATTTGCAATGACTCAGATGTATGGAAGTGTTCCAGTGGTCTAAGCACCTCTCAGAAGGGTCTTTGGGCATAGAATAGGAGGTTTAGAATATACTTTAATACTTTCTTTGGATGTTTTCTAACATGAATAAGGGGGAGCTGACTTAGTACAAGTTTAGGAATTGGCAGATAACAGTGAATATACTCCAAGTGACAGAAACGTTTTCACTGTAAAAAACAGAGACCAAGGCTGTGCAGGAAAACCCAAGCTACACCTTCTGCCAAAATAACACAAGTTTCCGCCCTTCCTTTAAGTTAACCAGGTTTTATGGCAGATGCAAAAGGATTAAGGTAGTTGTTCTTTTCATATTCAAAAACTTGACAGTTGTCTTGCTGTCAGCTTGGAGAAGAGAAAGAAACTGACATTGAATGGAAAGGAAATAAAAATAAGATGTAAGAGGACCACCTTTGAATTAAAAGATCAGTACAGTATGACTGCCTACAGATTTTTCATGAAGAATATGGTAGGAAGAAGATACCAGACCACACACTATGACTCACTCAAAAAGAGACACTTGAAAAGGGACATTAAAGGACAACCATACCCACAAACTCAAAAACAAAGTTTATTTCATCATGGTTTGGTGTTTCCTACATTTTAACACCACTCTGGGACTATTTAAAGCTTTTTAGATATTTTATATACAATTTCTGACTCTGACCACATGGAGTCTGGCATCTTGAAATAATTCTGTTCAGTCTGCCTCTAAGTATCCCAGAATGCATTGTCTGTCTCCAAAAATTGCATTAGATCTGCCATGTTTTCCCTAAAGCTCTTGCCAGTGCACTGATTTTACAGGCATTCACTGCTGTGTTATAGTCACCTACTTTTGGTTAAAATGTTATCCTTTTTCAATGACTACTTCAAACACAAGCAGTGCAAATGCTACAGAACAGAATTGAAAAGTGCATTTTATTGTTCTTTCCTCTTAGAAATGCTAACTTGATTTCTTTTGTGAAGGCTGAAATCTAGTTCTTCAAGGTATCTCCCCTCCCCCTTCACACGTAGCTGTCAAAGAGCTAAGGGTAATTTGACCCATTATCTTCATGTGATTGATAGCTCACAGCAGGTGACCAGACTAATGTATTGTTTTCTTGTCAACCTTTCCTTCCTTACAGTGGGAGACTTTTTTTGTTGCACTCCTCCTGTCAAATTTAGAACCAAGCTTCATAGCATTGGGAATAATCACTGTTTTGCAAAGCATCAAACTCCTACTTATTTTTCCTTCCTGTTTGGTTAAATAGCTAACAAATGATGCACTATAAACACAAAATATTTCACAGACTTGCATGACAGCACCCACATGCTTTTTTTAAGTGGTAATTTAAGAAAATGATGGTATTGCATACTTCTTGTAATCTGATGTAGTTTTGTCGATTAATTGTGACAGACAGCTGCTTCTTATGTAAAAACATGCAATTAATTTCTACGCATGGTCATTGCAAATTTATGCTCTTAGTCTTTGCAGCTGTTACTGTGCTTCTGCCTGTACTTTGTCACATATCGGTAGGGCTCTTCAGAAAAGTGAGATTATAGTTTGACATTTTTGCTAGGTTAAGAGTGGGTTGGACAAGGCAGCTCTGACATCACAATGTGGAAGGTCCACTGGCTCTTCTATACAGCATGCAAATCAGGCAGGGATTACATCACTTTGGGGGAGGAAATGTCATGGTAGCTAGAGCAAGAGCTCTGGCAGATGTGACCATCATCATTTCAGAGCCAGCTAGAGGTTTTTCAACTTGGTTTTTAAAGTGAAAGTAAAACAGTATGGAAAGGTAGGAAGCCTAACAGGGAAAACAGTTGAGTGGATTCATTTTTAAAGCTGCATGGGTGATTTTCCAAGGCTGTATCAATGAACAGGGACTAAAAGAGACAGCAGGTTGAGCAATCTGCTTTAATATTCTGTTGTTGTCCTTTAAGTATTTCTCTTCTGTAAGGGTCTTTGTGACTAAAACAGACATACCATCCTGATAGGTGCATAATTATTACTTTGATGACTGACATACCATCCTGATAGGTGTTAAACTATTACTTTGAGAAATCTGAATTTCATTATTGATCACAAGACCAGTGGGACCACAGCTCTTAAAGGTAAATAGACAGTCACAGAATGTGTCTGAGGGAAAAAGATCCAGAATATGGGGATGTTGCTGGCCTGTACATAATCTGACAATTAAACAGTGACATCCATCACTGCCAAATGGAACATTCTAAAATGACAGATGGGTCATCAAATGAAGAGCTGGAATTTTTCTATAAGTAGTCAACTGGTTCCCAAAGTGATAGGAGGAGATGCCATACTTAGGTATAGTCAGGCAAATTAACTAAAATTGCCCATTTCACAGAAAGTTGTCCATTATTATCTACATAGAGAATGACCTAGACAAAGTTAGTTATAAACACATTCTAGTTATAAAAGTAGACTTGCACTACCTGCATGCATCTGTATAATGTAGCAAATACTGCCCACTAATCAAAACAGTCTCAGAACAGTCATGTAGTGCAAAAGTAATGGTTCGCTAGAAGTAGGTGTCTATGAATCCATAAAAGGTGACAACACTCTCCTGTCATAGTAAACTGGTGAGGTTACAGACAGAGTAAAGGTCTGCTTAAAGGCAACCCCATGGGAACCACACATGAAAAAGTGAGAGACCAGTGTAAAGGATAATATACCTACTTGAAAGGCCCCATAAAATTAAGATCAGTAAAAATGGACATCTACAAACAAGGGTAACACTGAAAGGGTAAAGCTTAATATACATAAATGGAAATTGCCTTAAAAACTACCTCAATGCAGAAAGCTAGTAGGTAAAGGAGGAAGGCATAAAGGAAATATGACAGTGACAACCTTCAAGGTAAGAGTGGATGGTGGTTACAGTTATTGGAAATTAGGTATGACCCTGAGTACATGGTGTTAGGAACTAGCATGTTGCTTTCAAGGATTGGCCAAAGTCACCAAAGTGGAGCTGGTAAAGGCTAAAGTTGTGTATCTCTGGCATTAAACTACTGTACAAAGTTATTCATCTACAGAGTATGCAAAGTGAATAGAAGGAAAGGAAGTAACAGGCAGGTGTGAATTTCTAGGAAGCCTCAAAAGATATCTGGATTCACAGGATAGGTGTAATAATAAAAGTGTTTGATATGACAGGAAGCATGCTATGGTAATCAAAGTGGGATGACATAAAATGAGGTTTAATAGAAACTGGGTGAATGCCAATAGAAAGGCTTGCCTGAAATAAACAGACCTGAATCACATAGCATCTGGGAAGGTAGCACACCTGCCAGATTCCTGGAAAAGAGGATAAGAAATTTACAGACCATCATGCTATACCAGTTTATACTTCAGAAAGCCGAGACATACTTCACCCTGATAGTGAGCCTACAGAAAGTTACACCTTCAGTATCGGTCCACCTCCATGGGAACCAGAGAAGGTGAATAGCCAAGAGTGCTTTATCACCATTTGCTGAAAATAGAAAAGGTGTGGGTTACCATTATAACATTATATGGGTTAGCAGAAAGTGTAACCAGTATGAAACTGCACCGATTTAACTTACATCATAGGCAGTGGCACAGAAAGCTGCACGTGCAGTAATTAACCACTTAGTAGCAGAAACATAAAGAAGGTGGAAGTTCAAGATGCAAGCAACAAGTATGAAGCATATATATGCTAGCATGAGGTGTAACATTTGCAAGATGAAAGAACTTCCTTAAAAGAAAGCACTCCAACGCTGAGGTAGGTACTCCTCAGAGATGAAGCTGATGTGTTTCAAAAGGACTGATGTTAAGAAGGCATTTAGAATATTAGCCTCACTCCTGCTCAGGTTAGTAACTTTATTAGGTAGTGTTACTTTTCTTCTCTTCTTCCTACTTCTGTAGTTATCTATATTTTTTAAATGCCTTAAATTTCCCCTAACATTTGAAGTCATTTTGTTTCAGAGTCCCATTGACGTTTTCCTTTATTTCCCATATACTTGCTACAGGTATGTTAATTGAGATGCATCTGTTTGCTGTTCTGCATTACTATAACACTCTCTTTCTAGACCATATCCAAGAGATCCTTCTACTTCATCAAAGTCTGCCTTCCTGACGTCCATAACCTTAACTTTTATTGGCTCGAGTATTATGGATCACAAACCACATTATTTGAGGATAATGATTTGCTCTGCATTAGCTGTCCACCTGCACATCTCTTATCTTCCTCTCTTACTGTTTCAGGACATCATGTTTAGGACAGCTTTTTCTTAAGTATGTTCTAATACTAGCCACCTGAATAACATCTGAGATATTAATAATCTTGCATCAATAATACCTCCTTGACTTTTTGTCATTTGTAAAGCTGCCTCTGTGATTTTGTTAAGATTTTGCAAGTTATTTCATTCATTACATCTGTACTGACATAGGACACAGCCAGTCATATGCCAAGATCTGCACCTATGGGTACCACAAGTATCGATTCTTGCCCACTGCTCTTCTCCATATTCATTAACAAACTTCCTTGTGATCTCCCCCATCTCTCACTCATTCTCTATGCTGATGACATGGTCATATACAGATCAAGTCACTCTCACAGAAACATTCAATCCCAACTCCAGTCTGACTTACACAAACTCCACCAATATCCAATAAACATTAAAAAAAACTTCTCAAGCCCTCCAAAACTAAAACTATGCTTTTCAAAACTCCCCAGAAATTTTACCAAGTACCTGAGTCTATCTTTGACTTGCACAGCCATACAATAGAAACAGATTCCAACTTCAAATACCTACGCTTATGGCTTGATCACTAACTAAAGTTCACATAGAGCGAGAACAAAAGTGAACTCCCTCCTCTTATGGGCTAAAAAGATCTGCCCTTTTCTAATGCAACTAGCCAGAGCAGCCGTCAGTAAAGGAGTTCCCACTTTCACTTTTGCCTCCAAGAAAAACACCAACACACTCCAGACAATCTTTAACAGCATCTGCTGACTGATTACAAACTCACATCTGTGTAAGCATCATATCACCTTAGAACAAGACAAATGGCTACCCATAAAACAAATATCTAACCTACTGTTAAGGTCCCATCTCCACTCCAAATCCAAACAATTACTCTCCTTACAACTAAAAGTCATGGAAAGACCTCCTCATGCAAACTGAGACATTACTCACAAGTCACACCAACTCTCATTATCTTTATAACCAAACTCCACAGCACTGCACATGCATTCTTCTCTCAGGCCTCTACTCTTTGATAAAATGGCCCCATCTCTATCAGCCTAAAGGAAATCAGCACTTACTCCAAATTCAGAATACAACTCAAAAATCCCTTTATCCAAACCAGATGCTCCTGCTTCAACACAGGACATATCACCTAACACACCTTTCTCTATCTCCTTTTCATGTCTCCTAAGATTTACTGAAGTTTGAATAACTTTAGGAGCTAATGTATATATATATTTTACATTACTCTTTTATACTAAAATGCTCATATACAGTTTTTCTATATAACTTATCTGAACTAGTTCTATTGCTTACATTTCTGTATTTTGTGTTTCTGAAATGTTTTATATTTCACCAGGGCTGAGCTTGAAATTGGCCAATATTGCTCAGTGCACTACCCTGGTAAACAAATATGAATAAATATATGCATTATAACTTCGAGATCTGTAGCTGCACAATGTACAGCATAACATTAGGGTGTGGCAGGTGCTGGCCATTACCCAAAAAAGCAGTACACATTTATCAAACAGCCTTAAAGACAATTGCCCAATGTATATTAATTTGGTATTTCTGGAATGGATTTAAACCCTATTTTGTTGGCTTCATCACATGAAAAATAAAGTTGGCAATTGTGCACTACTTAAAGCCCATGTCCTTCACAATGACTATAGGTTCAAAGTTATATACATTAGGCTAACAATCACTGAGGCTTTTGTAAGACTAGCCATAAAGGCCCCAGTGGTCATTAGCCCTACCTATGAACCTACAGTCATTGTGAAGGGTATGGACAAGGGGATTTGGGCTTTAAATTCTGCACAATTGCCACTAGCTTTTGTCATGTTATGGAGCCAACAATATGCAGTTTTAATCCAGTTAAAAAGAAAGATGGCACTTACCGATTGGTTATTGATTTACGAAAAGTAAACCAAGTCACGACTCCTCGGGCTCATCTGATTCCAGGGGTCCCAGAGCTAGCAGCAAGAATAAAACCACAAAGTCAGTGGTTTATGGTCATAGACTTAGCTAATGGTTTCTTTGCAGTACCACTGCAGGAAAAGGATTGTCAAAGGTTTGTCTTTACTTTTCAAAATGAACAGTATGTCATGACGTGGTTACCACAGGGATTTCAAAACAGTCCGGTTATATTTCACCAAGTAGTTGGACGAATACTACAAGGTCTAGAATCTAATGATTTTGTTCTGCATTACATTGATGACATACTAATACAGTCTAAAACAAAAGAATTTGGCTAAAGTGACACAGGTCCTTCAAACACTGCAGGAGGGCAGGGTTTAAGGTTAAAAGTGAAAAGGTACAATTCATGTCATCTGAAGTAAAATTTCTAGGTACTATTTTACATCCTTCTGGGTGTACTCTTTGTTTGGAGAGGGTGCAGGGAATTTTGAAAATGGATAAACCAGTTACCATTCCGGATTTGTACAAATTTCTGGGTATCATGAATTATAATTGGGAATTTACAGAGGATTATGCCAGCATGGCAGTTCCTCTGTATGACATGCTTTCTAGCCTGAAAGAATTACCCTTTCTGTAGTGTGGACCAAAGGAAAATACGGCTTTTTGTGATTTAAAGGCAGCATTAGCCAAGGCTACAGAATTAGTAGCTCCAAGTCTAACATGTCCCTTTGTGTTACAGGCAGCAGCTGGACTCAACATACTCTCTGTTGTGCTTTTACAGGAGTGGCATCAGAGCTCTGATTCTAGAATGGAAAAGACTTTATGCCCCATTACATTTTTCAGTAGGAAGATGACACATGTTGAGAGGGGATATCACCTGTGCATTCAGCAACTTTTGGCCATTTACTGGGGTTTAAAACAAACTGAATACCTAACATCTTTTTCTAAAGACATTATAGTACAGACACCACATTATGCCATACAGGCTTTGGTAAATGAGACTCAGCTAAATAAACTGATTGATGACGTCAGTCAAGCAGTATTTGCAAAATGGTTGGCATTTAGTGTCAAGCAAATTACAATGAAGGCAGGAGATAAGTATTACTTATCTAACTTCATGGAATATGAAGGAAAATGACAAATGCATTAGGCACATTTCAAATCCAGAAAAGCCCATTCTGTCTCCTGATTTTCAGGAAGACAGGCCATCCGTCTTTGTTGACAGTGCTCGATTTTGGGACAATGGACAATATTGGACTGGATTTGCAGTAGTACCAGAAAACCCTTCTATGGGACAGCCGACTCTGATTCAGTTACCGGGACATATGTCTGCTCAGCGAGCTGAACTGCAAGCAGTTCTTTGTGTGTTACAGCATTTTCCACCTGTCAATATTTTGTCAGACAGTGCATATGTAGTTAATTCTCTGTGGCTGCATATGTCTACATGGGCAAGGAGAGGGTTTGTTGATAACATGGACAAACCACTCAAGCATGCTTCTGTGTTACTGACTATTTGGAATTTGGTTCGTAGTCAGTCCCTTGTGGGTTGTTACAGTATCTAAAAGGTAAAAGCTCATCAGAAAGCAACAAATGAAATTTTTCAGCTAAATAACTATGATGATCAGATGGCAAAAAAGGCAGCAAAGGAAGGAATGCAATTGTATCCTACAAAATACCTTTCTAGTGTACCAGATATAACCACTGCAGTACATGCCATACAGACCTTTCCAGTTCAAAATTTGCAACATGATTTGCTGCAGATCCAAACTAAGTTTGGACTGCATGAAGAGTTGGAAAAATGTACTCTTGTAGGAGAAAGTCCAGGACAATATTATGCAAAATGTTTTAAAGATGGTTCTAGTCTTCCTTATATACCATACCAACAGGCACGACAGTTAGTGAAATTTAATCATCAGGTATTGGGACATTTGGGTACACAAAAGTTATGGCCCATTGTAAAGAAATGGCATCCACAGTTAAAAAAAATCTGCGATTTAGTGCATGCTGAATGTTTAATATGTTTGCAGGTTAATGCTCAATTGAAAAAACCACAGTTACTAAGGGTAACTCTAGTGGATGGACCTTGGTATGCCATCCAAATTGACTTTGCAGGTCCATTACCCCCAGCTAAAGGTGGCCACAGGTATCTTCTAGTGGTAGTTGATGTTTCTTTTCAAAATGGGTAGAAGCAATTCCTACAAAAACAATAACAGCTAAGGCTACAGCAAAAGGCTTATGGAAAAACATTTTTGTCATTGGGGATGGCCACAAGTTATCGAATCCGATAACGGGCCACAATTTGTCAGTAAACTGATGAAAGCTTTGTGTGATTTCATGTTCCTTACCATCCCCAGTCTAATTGGATAGTTGAAAGAATGAACAGGACTCTTAAGGAAAGCCTTAAGAAAGCCTGCTTGGAAAAAGGGCGTAAATTAGGTAAAACATTTGCCTGGAATCTTGCTGGGTGTCAGAGCAACTCCACACAGTAAAACAGGGATCTCACCTTTTGAAGTCATGACAGGTAGAAAAATGCCTGTACAATTGCCATTCAATCCTACTGTTAGTACAAACAGACCATTATTAGAAATTACACAGCATCAACAATGGTTAAAAGATATTTCTGAATTGTGTCAAAGCCTATCAAAAATGCAAGCATTCAAATTACGGTCAAAGGATCCTGTTATGCCAGAAGAAAACCTTCCCTCTGGGACACAGGTATTGGTAAAGATGTTCCAGATGGACAGTCCGTGGGATAGTAATTGGCAAGGACCTTTTGAAATAATTGCTTAGTTAGGACCTCTAGTGTACAAAGTTAAAGGAAAGAAAAAGAGCAAAATAATTCTTGTTCATAGAGATCAGTTGAAAGTCATCAAGTGACTTTATGTTTTGTGTTTTTTTTGTAGACTCACGGCAAATGCCAAGTCTGAAACAGTTGAAAAAGCATCTATCTAAACAACTTTTCAGATTAATACCACTTAGGTGGAAAGGTTATATTATTGTACATAATAAAGATTCTGTTTGTTATTGTACTAACTGTACTCATTGGAGCCCTTGGGGTAGGGTGTCAAACAGGGTTCCTATCAGCATTTCGAATGTTGAAAACGCCAAATTTAATTTAATCGAACTGAAATGTTTGAAATCTCAGAAGAGCGAACTGACGGAACATCGATTTCTTTCCCAGGGAAAGAAATCGGAGGGCCATCATCGGAGTTTGCTATTTTCTCCACTGTGGTGCAGTCTTGGAGTTGGTATATTTAACTAGGGGGGCTTCACCCCCCCTTCTGTCAGTGTTTAAAGTATTGAACATTTTTTTTTTGCACGGAAGACCGATTTCTTTCCCTTGGAAAGAAATCAATGTTCCATCAGTTCGGTCTTCTGAGAGTTCGAACATTTCAGTTCGATTAAATTGCATTTGGCGTTGTCAGCATTCGATATGCTGATATAGACCTGTCAAACAGGAGAAATGCAAGTTTAGAAAATAAACAATGACAATAATACTCTAAAGCTAGGTTGGCATGAATGCTCAAAGATAAATCTTTTTTGTGGGCAAAGACAGCAGAGAACAATTTCACTTGTCCATCTAATGCTAATTGTACCTTTGGGCATATAATAGTTCCCAGTAATGTTACCTTTTGGTCCGCAGTTATGGGTCATTATTACATTCGACCAAATAGCCCTAAGGTAACCCTTGAATTTGATTCCAAGGTTTCTGTTAAATGTTGTCAATTTCCTATATTTTATTTGGGAAAGGGAGAAAATTCAAAGAAATATCCACCATCAACACAATGGCTAGTCTTCACTTATGTGAAGAAATGTGGTAATCATACCATACAGGGAATTAGTATTCCTCCCAATAATATGAAAGTACAACTAAATTTTACTACTGGAGTTTCTGTAATATGTACTAATACCACAGTCATTACAGGTGGCATACATTAGGCATATGTTCTATCAGTATTAACAGGTAAACCTACCTCTGTTCATACAGACCATCTGGTTAAAATCCCTTCTACCTGTAAAAAGGTAGGCAGACAGTATCAAAAGGTTGTAGTACATTTTAACATCACATTCCCAGACACAGGCAGGTGCCAATATAAAAGGGCATGGCATGATACTCTGCTAGGAAGCCTAGGTACAGGTATGAGAGCTATTAATGCAGGTGATGTTGAAATTCTGACTAATCAAGAGTAGTGGGGGAAGAAATATCTCAGATTGTGCATTTACAAGCATCTTGGAATCCAGAAATATGGAAGACACACTTGCACAATATAAATTATCAGCAGCAATGTTTAGACAATTATGATGTTATGCAGCTACATCAGTTGAAATTTGATGGTAACATGACAATTTTTGTAAATTGGACAAAATGCACTATGCAATCGTTGTATGTGGAAATTCAGAAAATAGAGAGTACAAACTGAACTTATGTTACAAAATGAAAATGTTTGGCGACAATTGTTTAACAAATGGATACCTGATACCGATTGGATTAGGTTATTTACTGAAGTAACATACTGTAATCCACAATATTGTACAGGAAAGTTTAAGCATTATAATGTACTGATACCACTATTATGTGTCAGTTTACTGTGTTACCTATGATATTTCTCGTACCAGAAGGGTATAAGTATTGGTTGCCACAATTTGAAGGTAATTAAGAGAAAAAACACATACAATCGAGTATTGTACACAGACTCAAAATTGACTCATTTGTGGACAGCATTCGCCTGTCTATGAACCATGCTTACTGCAGCATTCTGTTAATTTGTGTAAATGAACTATTATGCCTTCTTCTTTTCAAATGTTTATAGAAGTGGCTCCTCAGTATATTTGTCTGGTTACAGATCAAGACGTGGGTCATAATTTAAAATGACCTTTTGTAGGATGTTTATCACATGTTGATTTCCTTAAATGGAATAATAAGAGCTATGTGTTTACTGAACCCATAGAAGTGGGTATTTCCAAAAACTGGAATTATGATTTAATACAGATTCCCAATATATCTGTATCCTTGGATAATTTGAAAAACATAATGAACAATACTAAAATTCTCAGAGTATTTGGAAAAGAGAAATAAAAATATTCTGTATTATGAGGCATTAAGCATCATTGCAAAAGATAAACTACTTAGTTTGGCTGAAAAGACCAAAAAAGACACTGCTCACAACTGGTGGGATATCTTTACTGGATGGTCAAAATCAGGAAAAAATCTGTTAAATTGGTTGATACATCCTGTATTAATAGTGTTAGGCATTATAGTCATACTAACTATCTGGAATTGCTACATAAGTTGTCATTTGCGGAAAACTTATAGAGTTCAGCAAATCATAATGGTTAACCTGAATAAACTGGAGAAAGTTTCAATGTGTACCATTAAAGAAAAAATTGAAAATGAACAGTTATTTTCCGCTTTTTAAATAAAAAGTGGGAATTGTGAGAGTAAAGAACAGGTTAAAATGGATTTCTGTGGATTTTTCTGAAAATGTGAAATAAATGTTCTGTATTTCAGTGTGTAGAGTGCACTCAGCTAGAACTCAGTTACTTAACTTGGCAAAACTATATAGCTTGGCATTCATTGTTAATAAGAATCAGAAGTAAAATATTTTATCTCTTATAAACTATGCAGCTTTGTAAAATTATTAACTACAAGCAGGTCAAGACGAACTCTTGTATGCAGCTGTGTCTCAGCAACATGATACGCAAAGATAGGCCAAGAACGAAAGGAGTTATTCTTCAGGAACAGAATGTTTAAAATATGGAAAACAAACTGTCAGCAGACCAGCTTGAAAGGAAAGACTTATTATTCTGGCAAATTCTAAAAACTGCTGATGCATGCAGAAAAGACACTATAGAGATTGGGACTCTTTCTTTTGTATCAGAGACTTTGATTATTCTAAGCTGAAGTACGTTTTTGATGTATATACCTTTCATTGTTAAGCTAGATGTAAACCTCATGTGCAGTAAATGAATGTCGTAACAGCAGAACTGTCTCAGTGTCTTCATTGAGTAAAGGTACAGACTACCTGAATAGTGTAGTACCACTAACAGTAAAAGACAAGTGTATTTTTATGGCGTGATGACATTGTTATGCAATGCTTATTTTGAACTGAATGACAAAATGCTGTAGTATATAAATCAATAAATTGACATGCATTTTTCTGAAGGATATGACGTCTGAAAAACAGATGCATGTTATTACTTAGTGAAGTCAATACTCAGTAATTTTCCAGAAAAAACACAAATGTTATAACCACCACACCAAAAACAGAGGCACAACTCTGGCCATTGTGAAAAAAATCTTGAGAAGCATGGATTTTACTATGTATATACTCAGAATTAGGGCAATGTAGATAATGCCATTACATCTCATTAACAAACTATATGATATTTGGTATCTCTTGGGTTAAGATAATGTCCAAGGCACTCTTGTGCAAATTATGAGAGAAAATAGCAAGTGATGTCAATTCCTTGAGTGAGAAGAGGATCAGAAGAGATCAATGGAAAAAAGTGAAGAAATGGAAATCTATGTGTAGGGATGAGAGAAATAGAAAGGCAGAGAATATCAGCACCCCAAGACTTAGCCATGTACTTCTTAAATTAGTAGCTTTCATGAACAACATCTTGTTATTGTGGCATAAACAAAAACATGATACACAGAACTCTTGAAATGACACATGCATAATGGGATGTACAATATACAGGGGGACAAAGACATGATGGGTAGCAGCAGAGGTGCAGCTGAGACCTTGAGAACTGTATACCAACTTGTACACTGAAGTAATCCAACTTATAAAATGTGATACCTCACTATTAATGCTGCTCCTTCCACTGGACAGTATGCATTTCTGGATGGCATACCTTTTCAGTGCTGCCATGTCTGTTAAATTACTTACTCTCTAGTTAAAAAAAACTAAAATAAGGGGTCCTTGATAGACTGATCCCAACTGTAAACCAGTCAGGATCCCAAAAAAATAAAGTTTAAAAAGCACGTACTATGGCATACTTGGCATATGACTGGTTATGTCCTATGTCAGCACAGTCAGTACAGATGTAATGAATGAAATGATTTGCTGAAGCAAAAACCTATTTTTTTAATTGACTAGGCAGATCCTTTTTAACTCTAAGGTGTCTATTACTGAGGAACGTTATACACCAAGGAGTCTTGATTGGACTGATACCAGTTTCAGTTAGTGGTCACTAAGGTCAAATGTCTTTATCAGGTATTTAAATAGGGCACCTGTCAGGAGGCCTCTATCAGTGTTTTGCAGGATGTCATCAGTTAGAGACCAAAGTATTGTTACAGTACTTCATTCAGGCCAGAATCTATGCAGTTAGAAGGAGTGCAGGTGGTACTGCTGGATGCAGAGAGAGAGAGAGAGAGTGACTGAGTTGGGTGTAAACTATCTTGACAAGAGGTTTGCCCAGAGTTGACAGGATGGATACTGAACAGAAGCCAGATGTATCTTTTGAGTTGGTTTGCTTTGGGAGTGGTTTAACTAGAGTGGTTTTCCAAATCGGTGGCATGATCATTTACATGATACAGATTATATATGTGGGTGAGAAAAAGACATAGACAAACTCTGAAGTGATATATAAACCAGGGATTTATGTGGTCTGATCCATGAGGGTTGTCAGTGGGAATATGTTCAAGTAAAATAGAGACTTCTTTGGGATGTATGCATTTGAAGGTGGAAGAATGGGATGAAAGGTGGTAAGGTGAGAAATGCATGATTTGTGTGTGGGGAGGGTAGAACTTACCAAGTAAATTCCTTACGGAAATCTTCTGGAGAAAGTTTTATGCCACATTGAATGGTGTTTATAGAGTGGATGTCATAAGCAGGCTTTCTTCCTGTAAGACAGTTAACTGGCTTCCCAGAATATCATCCACCTTAGACTGAGCCAGGTGTCTTCCAGTGAAACCTTTTAACAGTAATTAGAATTTTACCAAAATCATTTACACATGCATGCATACATACATCCACACACCGTGTTCAAGTATTAGGGTAAATGATAACTCTTCAGCAAAAAACTTCCTCACTTCAGAATGTTAAAATAATGCTGCCATCAGTTAGTCAAAGTTAACAAAACTAGAGTGAACCTGTTTTCCATTAAAATAAGATGACCTTGAATTATTCAAACTGTAGCAATTATCTCAGAGCAGCCACCTTCCTAAGGCAGATTCTACAGAGGTAAAGTTACCAATAAAATGCAAAAAAAAATAAATAAAAATAAGTTAATAAATAAAATATCAGTCACAAGCATTTAAAACATTTAACATTAAATATTATTTACTTGAAATAAACATGTTTGAGAATTTCTTTTCCAGATAATATCAATACAATATAGAACTTGCAGAAGTGACTAAAAATAAAACATTATAACAGAAAATGTTCTTAAACAAAGCCAAACATCTAAATTAAGAAGTCTCTGTTTCAGGCTAAATGGCATACCATGCTCTTACTGTATCTGTTTTTAAGTCAAAATAGAATTTTCAGAGTCCATACAGACAGTATAATACAACTTCAGCTCTGTATCCATGACTATCCTCTAGCCATAAAAGCAGCTACTATAAATTCTTGAATTAACAGTTTGCTTCTGCTTACAATAGTCAAATATGATTTCTTCTGGGATTTGCTTTTCAAATGTTGAAATATTTCTTGTTTCTACAGTTACATATCCAAGATGTAGGGAAAGACTCAGCAGCCCAAATTCCAGATAAGTAAATCACCTTTAACCTTCCCCAACTTCCAACACTCATGCCCATCTTCACCCATCAAGTCTCTCCAGTGCCTGTGTTTCTAACTGAACATGGGTCATCTGGGATTCAGCAAGGTCTTTATCCCTCTGTATCACTGGGCCAGATAGTTTCTGGGATTCCGGATACTGGCTAAGGCTCTTACCACCCCTATAGTGCCTTTTTTAGGCAAGGTTCAAATGACAAATTCACCACCGTAACAAGTACAAGCAAGCAAAATCTGAGGGTAATGCTACTCAATGCTAGAAGTCTAAACCTCAAAATGCATTCACTCGAGGCACTCCTTAAAATGGAGAACATTGACATCTGTGCAGTAACAGAGACCTGGTTTAAGGCACCAGAGAGCACCCCTGCATTACCAGGCTATAATTCATACAACACCTTTCGGCCACCTAACCTGGAGGTGTGTCCATATTCATTAAGGATATCCACACCTCCAGGTTAGTTGCTCAGCATAATGCATCCAAGATTATCCAAGTGCAACTAACTCTGGGCAAGACCACGATCCAAATTGTAACTTGCTACAAATCCCCCACCATGCCCCAGGATTCCAACTCCTCATTTCTTGATACACTGGAAAATATTAGGGTACAACCCAACACCTTAATAATGAGTGATTTCAACTACCCCACCATTAACTGGGAAAACTACTCATGTCCCAACTCTTTTGCTCAATGTTTTCTGGAATTCATAAATTCCAACAACTTGGATCAACTTATCCACAGCCCCACCAGGGGCAGCAATATCCTAGACCTGGTCATTACCAACATGGGCGACAGGTGTTCCACACCAGAGGTCAATTCCTCATTGGTCAGATCCGACCACAAGCTAATCAGCCTAGACATCCACATCGCACCCTCACCCCCCATTAGGGAAACCACTGTAACAAATTCTCCAAAGCCAACTTCACGCTTCTTAAGACAGAAGTGTCAAACTTCACAACACCCATGCAGATGGACAATAGAGGTACAACTACTGAATCCTACACAGATGCACTTTATAAGCACTTACATAAGTGCATGGATCGTGCTATCCCTAACAGAACCAAGATGCTATCCTCCAAAAAAAGGAAGCCAATCTGGTGGTCCTCTGCCATAAACAAACTCTACAACAGAAGAAAAACTGTTGCAAAAAAGAGTAAAATCCCATGACTGGAAGAACTCCCTGGTTAGCCTCAGTAAGAAGCTGAGATCCCTCATAAAATCCTCCAAAGCTAGTTATGAAAACAAAATTGCCACTGATTCTAAAGACAACCACAAAGCATTCTATAGTTATGTCAAAAATCTCAATGGCAACACTCAAATCTACTCAGAACAGAACAGTGGCACTAAATATACAGAACCAACTGATATTGTCAACATCCTGGCAGATAGGTTCAGTGCTAACTTTACCCCCCCCACCCCCTAAAGGGCCCATCTCTATACCAGAAGAATGCAAAGTTCCTGTAATCATGGCTGCACAGGTAAGAAAGTACAGTTGTGTACACTTACCATAAATGTAGATGTTCAAGTGTATTCACTGTTGCAGTCATCACATTTGGGTTATTTGCATGCAGTAGCCCTCAAGCGGCCTGATTAACAAAGTCTTGGGTCCTGCAACAGTTGCTGTCTCTTCTTCTGTCATGGTCATCAGGGGTGTAAAACATGCAGCCAATGCCATTACATCAGTTTTTCTTGCCCCAGATTTCAGGTGCCCCCCTAATGGGAAGCAATTAAATCTATAAATACACAAGGTTATACCTCCAACAAAAAAGCAACTACACCAAAAAGCTTTTAAGCATAGTAAAGGAGAGAAGAGGTATAGCCAAAAGAAGTCAGGGGGCTGGAGGGAGGGTAACCAGGACTTCAACAGTGAATACACTTGAACATCTACATTTATGGTAAATGCACACAACTGTACTATGTTCTTCATGTTTCACTGTTGCAGTCATCACATTTGGGTAGATTCCCAAAGCTAAGGATGGGAGGAGGAATTTAGATAGCATTAGGCTATAAGGCTCTGCAAGACTGGAGTGGCAAAACCAGCTCTGGATTTAGAGAAAATTGGCAAATGGTAATGCTTGGTGAAAGTATGTACAGATCTCCAGGTAGCAGCTTCTAGGATGTCCCTGGTAGGTATGCCTCTGAGAAAAGCTGTAGAGGTAGATGCAGCCCTGATTGAATGGGGTCTGATCCCATGTAGGATAGGTTTTCCATGGTGCTTATAGCAGAAATAAATGCAATGGCCTATCCATTTAGAAATGGTTTGCTTTGAAATAGCCTTTCCCTCTGTCCCTGAAGCAAATGCCACCTGTAGTTGTTCAGATTTCCTTTGAGGTTTAGTCCTGTCCAAGGAGAATCTAAGTTGTCTGTGCACATCTAAGGAGTGCAGTATCTGTTCCCCATTGTTTTGTGGATTAGGAAAGAAGGTTGGCAAATTAATGGACTGATTAAGGGCCACACTGCATACCACCTAGGGCATGAAGGAGGGATTGGTCCTTAGGGACACCTTGTCCACATGAAAGATGATGAAAGGCTCCACTGCCATAAGGGCCTGCAATTCAGATACCCTTGTTGCTGAAGTGATTGCTGAAAAGGAATTTTAAATCTGCAGTAGCAGCTGGCTCAAAAGGAGGAAGGGTGAATTTCTCCAATACAAAGTTAAGGTCCCAGACTGGAGTTGGAGCTCTCCTGTGTGGTCTTAAATTTTTGGCCTCTCTAAGGAACTGCTTGAGCAGTGGATGAGAGAAGAGGGGATGTTCTGTGTTATAATGAGCTGAAATGGCTGAGGCATGAATTTTTATTGAGGAAAAAGACAGGCCCTTGTGAAGCATCTCAGATAAGTATCGTAGAATCTAAGGTAAATTGGGCACTGCTATGCTCATCCCTTGAGATTGGTTCCAGGCACAGAATCTTTTCTATTTTTCAGCATAAGATTTTCTAGTACTAGGCCTCCTTGCCTCTAAAATGATATTCATCACTGGTTTACTGAGGGATGGTAAAGGAGAGATTAGGTAATTAGCCAGGCTGCTAGGTTCAGTGTTTGAAGTGGAGGGTGCAGAATCTGGTTCTCCTACTGAGACAGCAGGGTAGGAGTCTGAGGCAGGTGCCATGGGGCCAACAGTGACACACTGCACAAGAGGGGGTACCAGTGTTGGCGTGGCCAGACTGGTGCAATCAAAATCATCCTTGGTTTGTCTTGTTTGATCTTTAGTAGTACCTTGGAGAGCAGAGGCAGAGGAGGAAAGGCATAAACTGATAGGTTTTTCCAGCTGAAGGACAGAGCATCCACTTTCCAAGCTTGTCTGTGGGGAGTCCTTGTGCAAAATGTGTCCAACTGATAGTTCTGGTGGGAGACAAACAAGTCTATATCTGGGCTCCCCCATTTGCTTGTCAACATGTTGAAAATCCTTGGTTCCAGATTCCACTCGTGTGGGTCCATGAGGTTTCTGCTTAGTTCGTCTGCCAGTGTATTTGGTTTCCCTGGCATTAATTGAGCTTGTAGATGAACTTGATAAGCTCAAGGCTGTGTTCCACAATGCTATGGCTAGTCTGCAGAGGGGGTAAGAATGCGTACCCTCCTGCCTGTTTATGTACCACATAACAGTGGTGTTATCCGTCTTTACCATTAATTGTCCTGGAAGAATGTGATCCTTGAAGGCTGTCAGAGCATTCTGTACAGCTAACATTTCTTTTTGATTGATATGCAGGTGAATTTAACTTGGGTTCCATTTGCCCTGAATGCACTTCCCTGCCAGGTGAGTCCCCCATGCATAGTCTGATGCATCTGTTGTTAGGGTTTGGGTGGCAGGGAGTAGTGTGAATGGTAGTCCCTTGTTTTGGTGGCAGGCCTCTGCCCACCAAAGGAACTCTAGGCGTAGGCAAGGTATGATAGGAATCATTGCTTCTAGATCCTGAGAATGTTGACACCATAGGCTTTTTAGATACCATTGTAGTTTCCTCATATGCAGTCTTGCATATGGAATTAGAAGAATGCAGGAGGCCATGAACCCCAAGGCTTGTAGTATTTGCCTTGCAGATAGCAGGGTTTTTGTGGCCACTTGTTTGAAGTAGGTTGTCAAATGAATTTGTTTCTCTGGAGTGAGGAAAGCCATCTGGGAAGTTGTATTCAAGCTTACTCCCAGGAATATAATTTGTTGACAGGGTACCAGGTGAGATTTCTTTTTGTTTATGGTGTACCCCAGGCAAGTTAGCACCCTTTGTACAAAGGCCAGATGATTCAAAAGTATGTCCTGGCTTTCTGCCTGAATTAGACAATCATCCAGGTATAGGTATAATGCAATAACTGGAGCTATGCACTTTGTGAATACCCTGGGCACAGTAGATAAGCCAAAGGGCAGTGCAGAGAACTGATAGTACGTGTAGCCTGCTTTGAAGCGTAGGTATCTCCTGAAAGATTCCCTGATTGGGATGTGCAGGTATGCTTCCTTTAAATCTAGTGTTGCCAACCAGGCATAGGAATCAACTGGTGAAGAGTCAGCATCTTGAATTTTGGAATCACCAAAAAGGTATTTAGAGTAGACAGGTCCAGGATAGGACACCATGAATTGTCTTTTCTGGGTACCAGGAAAAGTCTCTAGTAGAAACCTTGTCCCTTTTCCTCTTCTGGTACCAACTGAATAACCCCTATGCTTAAGAGAGAGAGTACTTGCTTTTGGGCCTTTGCCCACTGATTTGGAGGTAGATCCGGCCAACCGCTTGGAGTTTGTAATGTGTGGAGTGAAATCTGTATCATTGGAACACTATATTTAAAACCCATTTGTCCTGGATAATGAGTCCCCAGTTCTTTGCATGAAGTGTAATCTTTCCCCCCAAAGGGGCAGTCAGTTGAGAAGTGCTTGGAAGTTTTAAAAAGAAGTCATTGAGACAGTTTATCATAGGGGGGAGTTTTATTACTCCCAGATTTGGAAGTGGAGGCCCCCCCATTGCTTAGTCCTGTGCGTCCCCTGGGACTGAAGCCTGGGTGCTCTGCTGGATCTGGGTTTGGACTGAGAAGGTCTGGAGAGGCAGGAAAGGACCAATTCTTAGAAGGCCAATGCCTACTAAATCTTGGAGGTTGTACTTGTAAAAAATCTTTAACGGTTTGCATAGATTTAGCTTTTTCCTCCATCTTTTTAAGAACTTCTTCTGCATTGTTGCCAAAAAGGCGGTCCTGATTTAAGGGGGCATCCAGTAATTTTGCTTTAACATGATCTGGCAAGGATTGCTCCTTAAGCCAAGCATGCCTTCTAAGTACAGACCCAGTTATAGCAGCCCTGCAAGATGCCTCTAGTGAATCAAAACCACATTGCAAAGTATGTTTATCAACGTGTTCAGCAGAATGCATTAAATCCTGTAAATCCTTATTTTCAGCACAATCAGAAATCAACATCATTTTCTGTTTAAGCAATCCAATAATATGCTGCTGATACTTTAACATATGAAACTGGCAATTCATGGCCCTAATGGCCAAAGTTGCAGAAGTGTATACCTTCTTACCCCATCTATCCAGCGCCCTGGAGTCTCTATCAGAGGGGGTAGGATTTTTGGCAGTAGTAGCTTTAATGCCCTTGGGTCCCTGTGAAATGGTTTCAGGATCCACAATATGATTTTTGAAAAGGAACTTGTGAGAGTCAGGAACCCTGTAATATCTGTCAGGTTTTCTGGGAGCAGGAGGTAAAGAGTCAGGGGCTAAGCTGGATTCAGAAAAGGCATCATCAACAATGTCCTGTGCTGGGGCAGGAGTAAGAAATCCCTAAGTCTCTTTTTAGAATCAGAGAAATTGTGACTTTCCCAATGAAAATGCTCCCTGAGAGTATGCAAGGTTTCACCAAAAGAGAAATCCTCTGGGGGGGGGGGGGGGGCAGAGGGAATAGAGTCTTCAGCATCAGAATCCATATAGGTAGATAAGGGTAAATCCTGGTCATCAGAGGAAACAGAAATTTCAGAATCCTGGTCAGAAGTATCATAAGCAAACTCAGTCCTAAGTCTCTTAGAGGGGGAAGGTTGGCTTCCCCTGATTAAATGTCTTCAGCCATTCTTATCATTTGTTTTTTAGGCATAGAGGCCTAACCAGACGGTCTGGGCGTCAGTTTTCTAGGCATGGTTCGAGTTTTAGGCCTTGAAAAAGAAGATGGCGTCAGTTTGATATGTAAGTCCATAGGCCTGAATACACCCTCAGAAGCTGGTGCCTGCACAGCGGCTCCGGACCCATCCAAGGCAGAGACATCCGCAGGTTCCACAGTTGAAGCATCTCACAGCATACCGGACTCCAAATGGGTCTCAGTAGAGGCCTGTGAATCTGAAGTAGCAGATATCAGGGGCTGCAAAAGCACCTCTCTGAGTACTGGTGAACTGGTGACTAGCTTAGGAGAAGCATCATTGGCAGTTTTGGACCTAGGCAAACTGTCTCTGTCTTTATCTTTGCGTTTTTTCAGAATATCGGTAGTCGGATGGCTTCCCAAAGACATATCAGGATTATTGAACCGAGCACCAAAATATTTAGAAGCGAAACTATACCAACGACAGATAGTTCGTGGTTTAAATAAGGCACAAAACTGACAGCGAGGTAAGTCATGGTCAGGGCTTAGACAAGGAATACAGTACAAATTAAAATTTTTGTGAAGTATTTGCTTTCCACAAGAAATGCAATTATATACTTTTACTGACATCTGTTTAGAGCAAGAAAAAGTTTCCCAATAGGGTACTTAGCTTTTAGTTGAAGACTTCGGTTCTGAAACTCGAAAACGAAAATTTCAGGAGTCAGCCGACCGGCACTTGCGAACTGCTTCTGCTTCGGGCACCACACAGCAAGAAAGACTGATGTAATGGCATCAACTGCATGTTTTATACCCCTGATGACCTGATGTCATGGAAGAAGAGACAGCAACCGACACAGGACCCAAGACTTTGCTAATCAGGCTGACTGAGGGCTACTGCAAGCAGATAACCCAAATGTGATGACTGCAACAGTGAAACACGAAGAACATTCACACTCTCCAAAGCCAAGAACACAGCATCCATGGGCCCTGACAACATCCCAGGCTGCGTTCTACATGAACTACAGAATTAACTGGCACCCCACCTAAGCACCATGTTCAATCATAGCCTCATCTCAGGCTTTGTGCCCACTGAATGGCACACAGTGACGGTTATCCCACTCCACAAAGGGGGGAACCACCATGGACCCCAGGAACTACCACCCCATTAGCCTAACGAGTCTGGTCTGCAAGGCCATGGAATGTATCATCATGGAACTTATAAACAAAGACATTTGTAATCTCCAAACTCTGGATCCCACCCAGTTCGGGTTTGTAAAAGGCAGATCATGTCTCCTAAACCTGATTGACTTCTTTGAAGCAGTCACCAAAGCAGTAGACGAGGGTAAGGAGGTTCACACAGCCTATCTAGATCTCGCCAAGGCTTTTGACACCATCCCCCACTCTGGAATTTTAGATAAACTCACTAAACTAGGTATAAAACCCTATGTCACAAGATGGGTTGCCAACTGGCTGACTGACAGAACCCACACTGTGAAAGTAGCAGACTCCAAATCCGACTTCAGACCAGTGACAAGTGGAGTACCTCAGGGTTCAGTCCTGGTCCTCTCCTGTTTGGCATCTACTTTTCTGAAGTACAGGCTAACACAGAAGGTCTTTGGCTAACGAAGTTCGCAGATGACTGCAAACTAGGAGCCATAATTAAAACTCCTAATGATGTGGACATCTACAAAAGGGCCTCACTGAGACAGATGCCTGGTGTCAAAGCCATGGCCTCAAGCTCAATGTCAAAAAGTGCATTGTCATCCCCTCTGGTAAAAACTCTGTACCCATAAGCTACCACATCAGTGGTAGTCTACTTAACACCGAAAGTGTGATAAGAGACCTTCGGACACAGGTGGCAATAGTCTCTCCTTTGATAATCACATTGCCACAGTAGCCAGGAAATCCTTCTACATGGCACACCACATCACAAAAGATTTCTCATCCAGGAAAAAAGAGGTAATTGTTCCCCTCTACCCGTCACTCATTAGACCCATTATAGAGTACAATGCCCCTTTTGGTATGTACCTCACAAGACATCTACAATAACTGGAAAGGCTGCAGAAATACCTCACAAAGAGGATTACTGGCCTCAAACAGATGCCATACGCAGACAGTCTCAAAAAACTCCAGCTTTACTCCGTCACATATCACCTACTCAGAGGCGATTTCTGCCTATCATACAAAGCTATGTCAAACCCAGAGCTGTTGGACATGCTCCATTTAAAGAAATCCCAATCCCTCCGAGCTAGACGCTCTAGGGACCTGAACCTTGTCACCACAATAAACAGAACTTTCTGGAGGGATAGATTCCTGTCCCAGAGACTTCCCATACTCTGGAACAAACTACCTATCTATATCAAACAAAGCTCCTCATTAGCACTCTTCAAAAAAAAAAAATCTTGATGATTGGATGGGAAATAGGAAATTCACCCCGGGATCACCTCTGTGGCTCTGCTCGACAGGGGCACAGGAAAATAATTTTCTTGGGTGGCGAAAGCCAGGGTACCTTTTTGACTAGGCTTGTATAGGCCCTAGGGTCGATAGCCAGTACCTACCTATGAACCTATAAAGTGCAGTATGTATAATTGTGACAAATTCAGCTGTTTTACAAATTTTCTTTCACATATTAGTCTACAGATAATGCAACTGCAATGCAGCTTCTTTCCTCTTCTTAACAATTTCATTGCCTTGATACAGTTCTAATGCAACTAGTACACCTTGGATGTGTTTCCCTTTTAAACAACAGTAACATATTCCCAGTTTATCATAGCTCTCCTCTCTAAGAAATATGACATGGCAAGGATGAATGCAGACATACCTGAAGGAGTGGAACTAGAGTTGCTAGTCATCTTTCTGATGTACAGAGCACAGATAAGGCCATGTCAAGAGAAATGAGTTTATTTGTGAAGACAGTATGAAAGAAAGGGGATTAAACTTGTACAAATTGGGCAATACAGAGCTGTCACTATGATGAAAGTGATGGAAGATCTGAGGGATGAGAAGAGGCATAGAAAGATAGATTTGTAAATTTTAGATGAAAAATTGGACCATGAGCTAGATACACTATATTTTCTGTAGGCATGTGAGATGGATGAAACTGAAAAGGGAGGAAAGGAGGATAAAAAGTTTGAAGGGTTTATTGAAAGAGAGAGAGTGAGAGACAGACTTGTGTTAATATGATTTCAAAGAGGGTGGAAAACCCTATACTATATTTCCTGAAATAGTAATATATTGCAACTCAGGACAGTAGCTCAGTGCTGCCTAAATCAGACCAAGAAGAAGATGGGGAAAAGGTTAAGGGAGAGAGAGCTGTACTGTCGGATAGCTAAAACAGTCAGATGAACTTAATAGGTGCAGATTCTTCTTACATCAACACCTCTGCAAGTTTGTATTGTTAGCTTTCATAATGAGGACATACTTTATATTCACCAATATTTAATTTAGAAATGTGCTGATGTAAGGTACTGTGTTTGTGTGTGTGTGTGTGTGTGTGGGGGGGGGGGGATATAGGTTATGGCAGGGCTGGTGTTAGCAAGAACCAAGTCAAGAGCCCCTGGACACTTCCAGTCCTGTCACTACCAACCCTAAGTAACCTTTTAGTTCATGCTGCAAAGTTTTAGGAGTAGTAAGCACTGACTGAAATGTGGCTACAATGCTCTTATATTATGAAAGGACTATGTACCATACCATGGCAGTCCGCATCACAGAGGATCATTTAAAGTGAGTGGCATTTAGTTGCAATTATCTTAAGTTACAACAGCTCTACATGCAGAAAAAATATCAGATGAAATAGACCCATAGAAGAAGGCCTCCGTGATTCCTCGCTGCCTACTGTTTTACCCCTCCACACATTCGTTGCTGCTCCCCTTATTTTCTCCACACCCCACACCACGCCCATTACGTTTCCCTTTTTCTCACATTTACCTTACCCTTCAGCTTTTCCAGAAACCATTCCTTTCTAATTGCTCTGAATTGCTTTTTATAGTTTTTTAAACAACTTTTTAGTCAGTAACAGCCTGAACAAAAAATTACGACTAAGAAAATGAAATAAAGAAATTCATTGTTGCTGTTGAGCTTTTCTTTTCCTTGTATCCTTTTAACACACCTTAACTGACCAAGACAGCACAGTACTTACTTTGTAAGAAATAGCTGAATTAAACTTGGGCAGACCCCCAAAAGCCATACCATAAATACTCCAATGGACATTTGATCCAGTGGTGACTTGAACAAAAATCAAGAGTAAGAAAAGAAATTCATTCCTTTTTTCCTTCAAACTGGACACAAGTTGTGTCCAAGGTTTGAGTTCAAAGCCAACAAAGTAATATCTCATAAACTAAGACAAATGTTTCAGAAAACACATAAACCCTATCTGGGAATACTTCCAGCCTCCTTATCTCCCTCCCACACAAAACAAAACAGCCACTGTCTGTACATCTATCTCATGTTAGAGTGGGATGAGAGCAAAGCCACAGTCATAGTCGTGCATTTCACGTCGCCTCATCCCTACCCCAGCTGCCTGTTAAATGTGCCTGATGTATGATTGTTTGGAAAGTGAAACAAAAAATAATGACTGCAGTAATGTAGTTCAGCTTTCTGCTCCTGGATAATACACTGCCCTCTACAAACTAAAGTGACCTCCTTTGCACACCTTTGAAGTCTGAGAGAGAATTAAAAGACAGAATGTGCATACTGTCATTCGCCCCTAAACAAGCTATAGTGGCTTCCTGTGCACACCTCTGAGGTTTGTCACAACAATTAAATAAATAATGATCACAATATCCTTAGTCCACCACAAGCTACCTTCTGTACATACCTCTGAGCAAGGCTATTTTTAGAATGGGTGCAACTGAGAGCAGAGGCCACCACTAAGTCCATGGCAAAATCTATTTATACAGTCTGAGGTGTGGAGGCCACCAGAACCCTAGAAGCTCTAAGCATCTGTATGTTCTTTGATGTATTTTATGCCTTATTTTTGAAACAATTACTGGTTAGCTGCATTTGCACTGCTATGCAGATAAGTTATATATGTGCTAAGCATTTTTGTGTGTTCACAGATAAAAATCAGTGATTTTCTACACAGATACAGACGCACACAAAATGACATGGTCCTTAAGTCAGGTATATCAAATGATACACAGACACACACATACATGTTGCACACTCACCTTCAGACACATTGCAGTAATGCCAGTTCACTTTACAGCATATCGTTGGGATGCTGGTGAAGACTAGATCACATAGGTAAACCCCACAGAGGCAGGGAGGACATGGAGACTCCACAGTGAAAAAGCTGAAACCAAGAACTCATCCAGAGAAAAGCACTGTGAAAAGCCCATGCTACATACTGGGTCACTGTGTCAACGTGTAGTTTTCATACATATCCTGCTCCTGCCAAACCACCAGAGATAACCAACTATCACGTGTAAGGTCTATGTTTGTGATGCTAAGTGACAGAAATTATCGCTAACTTATTTCTCTTAAATGCACTGTAATCACCCCCTCATAAATTCATAATGGCAACAGTGATGATGTTTGTGATAGAAACTGAAAGAAATTATGGCCAACTTGTCACTCTTACACTTCAATGCCAGCCCCATCCCCCAAAGAATAAGCCTTAGTAATGCTATTTTACACTGACTTCAGCAAATAGCAATACCTTGTGCGACATTAGTACTGCCACACCCGATCAATGACTAGCAGTCAAACACCAGCAGTGGTAAGTACCTTTTACTCACCTCATTGTGGAATAAAGCATACCTGTCACTTTCCTTGATTTTTTGCTGTGGCCATCATAAAAATGCAGATTTCTTGGTAAATCATTCCAAAATAGACAGTCAGTAATACCATATATTAGAGATTTATACTGCTTATTGTTCAGAAAATGCACATTGATTCAAAATGTGTTATTCTGTTATCTTTTTAAATCAATTATAGTATTATATATAAAAAGTGTTTGATTTTGAGCTTTTATGCCACCATATTTTTGTTTTTGCCCAGAACTATTGAGATATGTTGTATCTGCTGTCCTGACAGTATTTATGGATCTCTGAAAGAGAAAAAAACATCCCTGAAGTTTATGAGTATCTGCTCTTCTTAAAATCCAAGGGAATATCTGAGACAGCACACTCTGGGCTACTGATCTCTAGCATTTATTTACCTAGTTCATGTCCATTCATTGATTACCAGCTTTATCTTAATAGGGTCAGATCACAACTCTGATTAGGATCAAGTGCATAATCGGAGAATGATATATCTTTTTTTCTCCTCATTTTCGCACAACCAACAGCAGCTTTTGCAGGGTCCCCATACAATCAAGCTAATCAAAGGGGTCCTTGCATTTGTGGGTCTTGCAGATGACCATGATGTTAGTTTTAGTGCAAAGAATACCCAAAAGCAGGATTTAATTAAGTCAAGGGCACTTCATCAGTGGGAAAACATTTAATGAAATGATGAAGCCTGCTGTTTGACAAAACACTGGTACTACAACCAGAGACATCTCTGAATTTTAAAGGACAAGTGTTGCCATTCCTTAGTATTCTTCATCCTTAGAGAGTTATTACCCACCTGGTTTATTAAGTACACTTTACAGGACTGCTGTACTAGCATTTTGTGGTTGGTGGGCCCCAGTGACTGCATAGTTTGCTGGTGCCTGCAACCCACTATGGGAACAGGAGCAAAAGGTCTTTGACATATATGATTCTATAACTGCATTTTCATAAATACAGTGTATGTTTTGGAAAAGTGTAACTTAATATAATGTTTCTTTTGTTTACAGCATGCAAGGGGTTAAGAAAGTAGATGATCCACCATACAACTTAGGAACAAAACAGTATCTGCCTTTTAGGTAAAGTTTTCTTTCCTAAATATGTTTTATTAATTTTCAACACCATTATTCACAGAAAAAAAAAATCACTGCCTTACCTGTAAAATGAATCATATTTGTAAAACTGCATTATATACATCTTTATGGAAATCATCATCTCTCCCAGAAGCATACACTTCCTAAATACGGAGAATCAGATAGCTTTTGGTTATCCTGTTCATATCAACATCAAACAGCAATGTGCCATACCTCAGATTAACTTGTGAACTCTGACCCCCTTGTTTTTCTCCGTTTTGTATTTCTTGCTGCCGTTATCCCAATTAATACTTACGACTACATCCCTGCAGCACTCTGACTCTTGGTGTAACATTTGTTGTGCCAAATGCTATGGGACGTTTTCTACTTTCACTACCTCCAGTGTTTCAGACTTGCATACTTCTTTCTATATTACTTTCATGTCCTTATGCCATTTTAATTCAGGACTGCTTATCACAATCTAACTATTCATTCATTTCTTCTGTAGATGTTTTCATCAATGTATCATTTTAGGCAACATTTTTTTGATATTTATGACTAGTACTATGATGAAATACAGTTAAAAACAGACTAGCATGTACTAATGACAGTAGTTATTAACTATTGCCTTCTTATAGACACTTTACCTCAGGGTAAAGGCAAATCTTGCAGTCAGGTGGCTACTGCTGGTTTTTCAATTAACTTTTTACAAGCAATTAAACAATCTATTACTTGCAATATTTTGCATGCCAGTAATGTCAGTTTAACCATCATGTGGTTAATGAGTTTTATATGCTATTGGCTAAACAAGTTCCGGGAGGGGGGGGGCTTGCCAGCAATGAAATAAAGGTTGCATAACAGCCAGTAATAAATACATATAGTCAACAAAATCAAATGTTCACATTTTCTCATATACCAGACTTATTTTTGTCTAGTGCATGTCTGTAAGATTAGCTGAAGAAAACTCGCTATCTCTGCAGATTTTGTAGTCAGCTGCCTCAAGCTCTAAATAATGTAAAACGTCAAGATAAACATTGTTAGTAGGCACACGATGAATATCAGTGAACAGACAAAAATAAACATATTTGTTAGCATAAACAAATGAATGTTTAAGGAAGGAGAAAGTCTGCATTCCACACACACAGCAAAATGGTGCAACAATAAGAAAATATCAATCGCGGGAATTAGATCATCTTTAAAAATTACTGATCTGGTTGCTTTGCTCATTCTAGGAAAACTATAATTTTTGCTTAGTCTTCAAACACACTGTGTTTCTTTCCAGATAACTGCACCTTCTGTCTGAGAACACAAACTGGGTAATGAACAAGGTCATTTATATTTTATGACAAAACTTTGCCAGAGAATTCGATTAGAAATTCAGAAATTCTGATCACAGTTGTCTAATTTAGGCCGGTATGCTTCAATAAAAAATTGCCCTCTCTTTACTTTGATGAAACCCTTGGGCGCTCATCACTAAAGTCAGAACAGGCGGTGCTCCATTTAAGCAAGTTGCTTTCTTAATTCACGTATTGATGGTTGAACTTTGATAGTTTAGACACTAGATGGCAGCAGCAAACTGTGACGAAAACCTGTTAACCTTGCCTCTGAGAAGATAGTAGAGTTGATAGTAATTAAATCAGCAACTGCTACAAACAAGTTATTTTTTTCTGTTTAAAGACTGAAAGGACTGCATTACATCACTATACTTGTGCATATTCAAGTCCAAGTACAGGTTCAGGATAAAGCCTTGTACCAAATTATTGTGACTATTAACTTCCACTGTTTTACTATGTTCACAGCTATACTCCTCTCCCATCTTAAAAAAAAAGAATTTAGCATAGCATGAGTTTGCCTTTTTTCACTGAAGTACTTATTTCTTTGGCTTTCATTAACCTGTAATTACTATACAGATGTTTTTATCTAAAAAAAAAAAAAAAAGACAAACATGCAAAATTAAATAGAAGACTAAAGACAGTGTGAACATAACTATGATTAGGCTATACAATTAATAGTTCATAGGTAATTGCTAGGATAGCTGCATTTGTGGGCCATTTTTAGCTTAGCCAATTTCCCTATTGGTGCTAGAATCAACCTATCCCGTTTGGTGTCAGTGATAAAAATTATACAGTACCCCTACTAAAAATAAATGGGATCATACCATAGGTGATTTGAGGGGACACATCCATGGGATAAAGCATTTAGGGGCTGCCTCTGTCCATTAGTAGTACAGGGGGCAGTCCTGGGTAAATTTTCTAACACCCCATTTTCTAGTAATGTTACTGGCACATTCAATTACTTATTTATTAGTAAAATGAGAGACATACTAGTGTACTTGTTGTTCTTCTTTCGGCTTTTCCCAGTTAGGGGTCTCCACAGCGGAACTCCGGTCCGCTAATGATTGGCAGTAGATTTTTGCAGCGCCGAGGTTCCAGTTTGATGCCCAACCTTCAACAAAGGCATGCCCATCCACGCATGTCTTTCAAACGCCACTCGACTGTGGGGAGGACATGCAGACTCCACACAGAAGGCACTCCAGCTGAGAATCGAACGGAGAGACATACTAGTGTACTACTAAACAAAAAAGCTGTACTTACTAGTAATATAAAGGCATTGTAGATTAGAGTGTGTGATATACCTTTAAACTTTCCAGTGAGTCAGGACATGCATATAAGTACTGAGCATGTGCAATCAACAGTGCCATTTTGAGTAAGCAGCCAGAGTGTGAGCATGTAAGTATGTAGTCAGTTAGATAATTTGTTTAAGTTTAATGTTCCTGCTATCCATCCTGATGAATTTGTATACAATAAACTGCTTAAATGAACCCCCAAGCCTCAATGTCTTCTTAATGCACATAAGAAGAACGACATGGTGTCAGAATGGGATCTAGAGTAACAGCCATGAGGCATCTGGTTAAAGTTGGAGGAATATACAGGACTGGATCATCTTTACTGCTCATATGACTCGCAAAACAGGTCAGAAACAAATTCCAGGTACTAAACCTTGCTTAAATGATTTCTTTTGCTATAAATATAATAAAAAGCAATCATAATGCTCAAAACGACTTTCTTATTAAATGAAATGTCTGAAATTGCTACATACAGATAAAAATAATCAAAATAATTACAAAAATGTTTGAAACAATATCTGAATCGCATAAAATGTACAAAAAAGGGAAAACAACCTTATTTTTTTGCTAGGTGCTACTTTTTCATATTAACTAAAGCTGTTCAAAGTATCTGAAGTGTGCAAAGTGTTTGCAAGTGTGTGCAGTATTACAGTGGAGTTATTTTGCAAAGTAAGGTCATTTCAAAGAATATTTCACAAAGTACAGTTATTTCAAAGCATATTTTACAGAGTTCAGTCTTTCGAAGAGTTTATTGTGCATTTGATTATTATTACAAGTACCTGGTGTGTGTGAATGTTCGTACATAATTACAACGGCAATTTTGCATTGTGTTTTACTATAATCTTTGGACATGGCAAAACAAACCCCAACTATACACATTTGATAACAATATTGCAGAAAATTGGTGTGTGTTTGAGCAGGAATATGACATTTTTATACAGGCTGCTTTTTCTGACAAAGACGCACATACAAAAGCATTTATTCTGCTTAATTTAGCTGGTTCAGAGGCCAGTGAAAGAGAACATTCATTTGTGTATGCTCCAGCTGTGTTTACGGGGGAGGGGGGAAACTGCCATATAGTGGTACCGGCTGAAACAAGGGAAGACCCTGAATGCTTAAAATGTAAATTTAGAGAAATGCGTAACCACCAAATTAATGTTACAATGGAAAGGCACTTATTTTACACAAGGGATCAAAAGCCTGGTAAAACTTTTGCAGAATATAACAGTCTTATTTCTAAAGGCTAAAAACATGCAGATTTGGTGATTTGAGAGAGGAGTTGGACAAAGGACAGGCTTGCGTGTGGTATTAATAATGACACAATGAAAGAGATTTTGCTTTGAGACAGTGATTTAACTTTAAATAAGGCCATAGAGATTTGTTAGATATACAAGCTTACAGAAGAGCACACAAGTATGCTTACAGATGAGAATTGCTGTAGAAGGCACAGTGATAAAGCTCATGTTGATAGTATGTAGCATGTGGTTAAAAGAAACAGGGCCAAGCACATGGTAGCTACTGCAAGTCCTGTAACAGTCCCTGGGAAACCCAGAGTCTTTCCAGCAAATTCCAGAGCATGCACAGTGAAGCATAAGGGTGAGCCAAAGTCAAAACATGTGCTCCATCCAGCTTCATAGTCAACTGTCATAATTGTGGTGGAAATCACAAACCCAAAAGAAAAAAGTGCTTAGCTTTTGGCCAGCAGTGTCATTTTTACAATAAATGGAATAATTTCAAAAGGTTTTGTAAATCAAACAAGGCATGTTCAGTTATTAAAAGAGGACATTCCAAGAGGCAAATTGATCAATTATAAAGCTGCGACCCTACTTTTTATGTTGATCGTGTGCCTGCAGTTGGTGAAACAGTTAATGTAGTAGATTTGTGGGCAAAGAATGAAATCTTTTGTACTGTGTGGATTAATGAAAGTCCTGTAGAGCTCAAAGTAGATACTGGCTCGAAGTGCAATGCTATGTCAGCAGAAATGTTTGCTAGAGTAAAAGCTACAGAACAACTTGATTTGACAAAGGGTGTGAAGCTTATTGCTTATGGTGGTGATGAGTTCAAACAGAGAGCTCAGTAGAGCTTTCATGTTATTCTGCTGGGAACAGCTATGACTTGTAGTTTTTGGTAGTCAGACATGTGCAGTAATGATTAGATCTCAGACAGTTTGAAATGGGACTGCTTTCACTTAATAAAGAGGTCCACCATGTAGGCCTGTATGACAACAGCTCAAATTTTGCCCAGACTATTTTTTCTGAGTTTATTGATATTTTTGCAGACTAGGCAAACTACAAGTTGTTTACTCTGTGAAGTTAGTACCCCAGAAATCAACCCAGTTGTCAGACCAGCACGGAAAGTTCCAGTAGCTTTTCAGAACAGAGTCAAAGCTAAGCTAGACAAAATGGTGCAAGGAGAAATTTGTCCAGTAGAAGAACCTACTGAATGGGTATCCTCCATGATGGTAGATCATAAGAAATGCTCAGATAATACCAGAATATGCATTGATCCAAGAAACTTGAACAAAGCATTAAAAAGTCCTCATCATCCTATATGCAAAGAAGTTGCTGCCCTCATGTCAAATGACACCATTTTTTTTTGTTCTATCTTAGATGCAAGGAGTTCATTTTGGCAAATTTTGCTTGACAAAAATCTTCATCATTAACCAGATTTGGTACGCCATTTGGAAGATACAGATTTCTGATAATGCCATTTGGAATAAATTCTACCGGTGAAGTCTTTCAGTGTGCGATGGAACAAATTTTAACTGGCTATCCGTGTGCTATTATCGTAGATGATATTCTAGTAGGAGACAGTGGTAAAGTTGAACATGACAGAAACCTCAAGAAAGTTCTGGAAAAAGCATGTGAAGTGAATCTTAAGCTGAATCCTCAGAAGTGCAAATTCAGGCTACAAGAAGTTACTTACGATGGTCACTTGTTTACCAGTTCAGGCTCATGACAAGATCCTTCAAAGCAAACAACAATTCACAAGATGCCAGCTCCAGACAATTTTCAAGCCCTACAATGTTTTCTTGGCATGGTCAACTATTTATGCAAGTTCATTCCAGATTTAAGCCAACTTTCAGCACCGCTCAAAGAACTGACACACAAAGATGTAATATGGTCATGGTCAGAACAGCACCAAATATTATTTGATGTCCTGAAACAGAAAACTGTTAACCCACCAACTCTCAGCTACTATGATGTTCACAAACCAGTTACTCTTTCCTGTGATGCTTCCAAGTTTGGTCTAGGTACAGTTATTCTTCAAGAGGGTAGCCTATGCAGCGAGAACTCTTACCCAGATTGAGATACAGTATGCCCAGATTGAGAGAGTTTTTGGCAATTGTGTTTGCAGGTTGGAAGTTCCATGATTATATAAATGGTCACTCTATCCAGATCAAAACTGACCACCATCCCCTTGTTACTATTTTGAGAAACCCTATGCATACAACTCCAGCTAGACTGCAACACATGATATGCTCAGCTTACAGAAGTACAATTTAAATCTTGTCTAAATGGAAGGCACACTTCTTTATGTTGCTGATACTTTATCCCGACCGACAAGAAAAAACACATAACAGCATAACAATGAGCAACTTGATTTTGAGGTCATGGAAGTGAGCAATTTTTCTTCCACATGTCTTGATGGGCTCAAAACTCACACAGTTTCAGATCCAATTCTCCAGAAGCTAAACCTCTATCAGTCAAGGATGGCCTTCAAAGCAATCTTGTTTACCAGTAGAAGTGGAACCATATTTTCCATACAAAGATGAGATTTTGTCAGACAATGGTATCATCATGAAAGTCCTTGCAACAACAGTACATTAAGATCTTGCATCTTGGCCACCCAGGAACTGATTCTACCAAAAGAAGGGCAAGAGGTCTAGTATTTTAGCCTTCTATGTCAAGAGATATTGAGAAAGTACTTACATCTTATTTCAGTATGTAATAGTACAAAGCCACATCGATAGAAAGAACCACTTCAGTTAAGCCAGATTCCTGAACTACCTTGGTTGACAGTAGCCACAGATATCTGAGTGAATGATCACCATTACTTGGTGTTAGTAGACTCTTATTCAAATTGGTTCGAGATTGACCTACTTCCCAGCCAAACTTCCAATACTGTCATTAGTAAGTTGAAGCAACATTCTTCTGTCCATGGTAGTCTATGCAGAGTTATTTCTGACAATGATGCAGAATTTACTAGTCAGCAGTTCAAGAAATTTGCACCACCAAACCAGGACCGAAACACTAAAGGAGGAGGAGTGTCCATATTCACTAAGGATATTCACACCACCAGGCTATTTGCCCAACACAATGCGTCTGAAATTCTCCAGGTGCAACTAACACTAGGTAAGACTGCAATCCAAATTGTAGCTTGCTACAGATCCCCCACCATGCCCCAAGATTCTCACTACACCTTTCTAAACATACTGGAAAATATTAAGCAAAAACCAAACACCCTAATACTGGGTGATTTTAACTACCCTGCCATTAACTGGGAAAACTACTCGTGTACCAACATCTTTGCCCAATGGTTCTTGGAATTCAAAAATTCCAACGCCCCACCAGGGGCTCCAATATCCTCGACCTGGTCATTAGCAACATAGGAAATCGATGCTCCACACCTGTGGTCACCCTCTCGTTAGTCAGGACTGATCATAAGCTAATCACCCTTAACATCCACATCTCACCCCCGACTCCAGTAAGGAAACCTCCATAAAAAACTTCTCCAAAGCCAACTTCATGCTACTCAAGTCAGAAGTGACAAACTTCATGACACCCATGTAGACGGAAATCGAAAGTTTGACTGCTGAATCCTACACTAAGGCACTGTACGAGCACATCCACTCATGCATGAATCGTGCCATCCCAAATAGAACCAAGATGTTCTCCTCCAAAAAAGGAAGTCAATCTGGTGGTCCTCTGCCATAAACAAACTTTACAACAAAAGGAAGAAACTGTTGCAGAAAAGAGGAAAATCCCAGGATGCAAAAAACTCCCTTACCAGCCTCAGTAAGAAGCTGAGATCTCTCATAAAATCCTCCAAAGCTAGTTATGAAAATAAAATTGCCAAAAATTCCAAAGACAACCACAAGGCATTCTATAACTATGTCAAGACTCTAAATGGCAATGCTCAGATCTGCTCTGAGCTAAAACAGAATGGCATTAAATATACTGATCCCAAGGATATTGCCAATATCCTGGCAGATCGATTCAGTGCCAACTTCACCCCCTCTCACCCCCTAAATGGCCCATCTCAATACTGGAAGATTGCCAAATTCTGGTATTAATGGCTACACAGGTAAAAAACGCACTCTCCAAAGCTAAGAATACAGCATCCATGGGACCAGATGACATCCCGGGCTGTGTACTACATGAACTACAATATAAACTGGCACCTCACCTAAGTGTCATGTTTAATCATAGCCTCACCTCAGGTTTCATGTCCACTGAGTGGCGCAGAGCTACAGTTATCCCACTCCACAAGGGGGGGATCCACCTTGGATCATGGAAACTACCGTCCCATCAGTCTGACGAGCCTTATCTACAAGGCCATGGAGCGCATTATCATGGAACTTATAAACAAAAACATTGGCAAACTTCAAACACTGGACCCCACCCAGTTTGGGTTCGTGAAGGGCCGATCTTGTCTCCTGAACCTGATTGACTTCTTTGAATCAGTCTCCAGAGCCATGGACAAGGGTAAGGTGGTCCACACAGCCTATCTAGACCTTGCTAAGGCCTTTGACACCATCCCCCACTCTGGAATCATAAATAAACTTACTAAGCTGGGCATTAATCCCTACGTCGCCCAATGGGTTGCCAACTGGCTTACTGACAGAACCCACACTGTAAAAGTAGCCAAATCCAAATCCATTTCCAGACAAGTGACAAGTGGAGTACCTCAGGGTTCAGTCCTGGGACCGCTCTTGTTTGGCATCTACTTCTCTGAAGTACAGGCCAACACTAAGGGACCCTGGCTAACAAAGTTTGCAGATGACTGCAAACTGGGAGCCATTATTGAATCCCTGAATGATGTGGATACTCTACAAAAGGGCCTTACAGAAACAGATGCTTGGTGCCAGATCCATGGGCTCAAGCTCAATGCCAAGAAATGTATAGTTATCCCCTTTGGGAAAAAACATATACCTGTGTATTACCACATAGGTGGCAGTACACTAAACATTGAAAGTTTGATAAAGAGATTTAGGGACACAGGTGGACAGTGGACTCACCTTCAATAACCACATCACCACCACAGCCAGGAAATCCTTCTATGTGGCACACCTCATCACTAAGGGCTTTTCATCCAGAAAAAAAGAGGTCATTGTCCCACTGTACTCATCCCTCATTAGACCCATTATAGAATACAACACCCCATTTGGTATGTACCTCTCAAGACATCTGCAACAACTGAAAAGGCCGAAGAAATACCTCACTAAAAGAATCACAGGCCTAAAGCAGATGCCCTACTCTGACCGCCTTAAAAAACTCCAGCTATACTCTGTCGCATATTGTCTACTCAGAGGTGATCTCTGCTTAACATACAAGGCCATGTCAAACCCAGAGCTGTTGGACATGCTACACTTAAAGAAATCCCAATCCCTCAGAGCCACACGCTCCAGGGATCTAAACCTTGTCATCATAATAAACAAAACATGCTGGAGGGATAGGTTTCTGACCCAGAGACTCCCCCAGACAATGGAATAGACTGTCCATACATGTCAAGCAGAGTGCCTCTTTGGCCCTCTTCAAAAGGAACCTTGACGATTGAATGGGAGAAAGGAAATTCACCCCGGGGATCACATCAGTCACCCTGCTAGACAGGGGTCTAGGGAAGTAAATAGTGTGGGAAGAAATAGCCAGGGAATTGTTATGGCTAAGCTTGTATAGGCCCTAGGGCTGATAGCCTAGTACCAACCTATGAAGAGTGGGACTTTGTTCATATTATGAGTAGTCTTGAATACCCTCATTCAAACAGCTTGGGTGGATGTGCAGTTCAAAGTGCAAAACAGCTGTTAGAGAAATCTAGACATGACAATACTGATATTTTTCCCAACTTGTTAAATCTCAGAAACATTCCTTGTGATAAACATCTTGGCTCACTTGCCCAGAGACTTATGTTGAGACAAACCCGAACCACACTACCAATCAGCAGTAATTTATCGGTTCCAAGTGCTAAGAACAACAAAGCAGTAAAAAGCATTTGTCCCCGAAGTCTTACTATAATAAAACCAGAAAAATGCTCAGTTCATTGAAAAAAGGGGAGACAAGTGAGGATGTGGGCATCAAAAGGTTTTGATTGCATTGGATTTGTGAAACGTTTGTGTCAAGGGCCGAGACTGTACATTGTGGAATCACAAGGATAGGAATTCAGATGAAACTGGAAGCATTTGTTACCAGTGCCTGAACCAGTGTTACAGCAGCTTGCCTGTGACAAAGACTCTAGTTATAGGTTTATAGGTTTATAGATTAGTACTAGGCTAACTTCCCTCATGGGCTATTTTAGGCCTACCCAATTACCTCATCTGAGAATCAAACCCTGCACCTTCTGTTTCTAAGGTAAGCACCTTAACCATTACACCAACCTCCCACCCTAAAAGCAACCTGTCAGAAGTGGGATTTAAACCCATGCCTCCATACTGAGACCAGAATTCCAATGAACTTTGGAAGGAGATCAATCCTTGAGTCTGGAACATTAGACCACTCAGCCATCTTGACAGAGTGACTTGTCCAATGCTCCTGTTCCAGAGAACATGCTGTCAGCAATCCCCATTCCTGAGAAAATCCCTGAGACTCCTCAAGCAGAACATCCCCAAATTACTGTACTGGTTGCTAAATCAAGTTGTCCTAACTATTATATCATGAGATCAGGTTGCATCTTGAAACCTACTTCCAGATACATGGCAACTTGGACATGACTGTTTTTCTTCATTAGTGTCTGCATAAATTGCATGCCTATTCAAATGTCATTTTTTATATGAGACACCTCAGTAAAGAGGTAGGATGTTTGATATACCTTTAAGAAGCTTTCCAGTGTGTCAGCACATGCATATAAGTACCGAGCATGTGCAAGCAAGAGTGCCATTTTGAGTGGGCAGCCAGAGTGGGAGCATGCAAGTATGTCGTCAGTCAGTTCATTTAAGTTTAATGTTCCTGTTTTCCATCCTGATGTATTTGTATAGAATAAACTACTTAAATGAACACCCAAGCCTCAGTGTCTTCTTAATGCACATAAGAAGAGTGACAGGCATGCTTTTGAAATCCTGGGTGTAAAACAGGAGCTGCGTGAGTTTTTATTAATTCATTAATACAAATTAATTTATTTCATCTAAGACATGCAGCTTCTTGTATTATTAAACTTAGTCTTTAAGTGAGGGATATATCTATAGCAACATTTTTTAACATTTGAGGTGCCAAATTTTGGGTGAAGAGCAGAAAAGTGATGGTGCAACACAGTCTGTGTTTACATTATCACTAAAGGTCCATTTTTCACAGCTTCTCCTAGCACACTACCACCAGAGCCTAGGTTGCCCAGTGCTGGATCTGGCTATCACTGCTAAAGATCAAATAAGTCAGGCCACCCAGCCCTAATAAACTAGAAATTTCCCTTCAACCTAATTTCTGTGTCTATATTACCTGATCGAAAGTTTAGGTTAGCGAATACCTAAATGTCGATCTGGTAATATTGAAAAATCAAAACAGCAAATGGCTGATTTAACGTAGGGGATGAATTCCCTATGCTGCAAAAAAAAAAATTTAAACCAAAATGAAGTAGGGGCTATACCCTCGACACCCCCCCACAATAAAATATACCAACTCTGAGATGGCTGTACAGCAGGGAAAGGGCAAAATCCCCATAACGGCCAAGGGAATTTTTTTCCCCTGGGTTAAATCGTCCATTTGTGGTTTTTTGCTTTCATTATTACCAGATCGATGTTTAGGTATTCACTAACCTAAACATTCTATCAGGTAATAGGAACTCATTTCTGCGTCTACATAAAATGATCAAAAGTTTAGGTTGGCAAACACTTAAATGTCAATCTGGTAATATCAAAAAATTAAAACAGCGAGCAGCCAATTTAACGTAGGGAATGAATTCCCTCGGCCACAAAAGAATAAGAATTTAAACCAAAATGAAGTGGGGGGCTTCACCCCCCACAACCCCCGATGTGGGAAGCTGTGCCCCCCACACCCCCCTTAACTAAATATACCAACTCCGAGATCGCTCTACAGTGGGGAAAAGGGCAAAATCCATACAACGGCCAAGGGAATTCTTTCCCTGCATTAAATCGGCCGTTCGTGTTTTTTTGCTTTCGCTATTACCAGATTGATGTTTACGTATTCACTAACCTAAATGTTCGATCAGGTAATAGGAACCCTAATTTCCATCTTCTTCAGATAACATAGCCCTTTATCCACTGTACACTGTACACCTTCCTTTGTGAAGACCTCACCAACTTTTGAGAAGACAATGCATCCTCCTAAGAGAATGCCAACCATTATTCTTGGGGTAGATGATGCATCATCTCTGAAACAAACACTCATGCACCATCTCTCTTCCCCAACAGCAAACCAGACACCTTCACACAAAAACTCAACTCCTCTCCCATCAGAAACAACTAGTCCTTCAGCTATAGTAATCACCTTCTTCAGAGCAGACTACTTACCTTTCAAAGAAAAAGGCAATCATGTATTCAAGTGAAGAACACCAACACTGGCCAAACTAGCAGAATTTCAAGCTCTGACAACCATTTATGTGCATGTCTAGTCTATTTCAGCGCTGTACTTCTGAGGTATTTTGTATGTATCCAAACCATTGTTAGGTTAGCATCTGCTTCATTAAGGACAGGGTAGTCAGGCGTATAGAACCAAATCTTTAAACATCTGCTTACATTTGTATTTAAACTTTCAGATAAAATAAAGGGGAGAGGATGCTAACAGAAATGCTGTCATAAAACGATGAACAAAGTGAACTTTGCCTATGAATTCTTAAACCACAAAATCAGTAGTGTCACACTGTGGTACTGTGTGTATATTAACTACAGAAAACTGCACAATGTTATGCATCTCCACAATCAAAAAGCTGAAGGCATTTCAGCCCTACCATTGTTTAAAAATTTCACCCCAATCTAGGGTGGGCACTGCTGGGGCATGCCAGTAGACAGTTTAATATACCAGAAACTTGACACCTTCATCCCTGTTCTCAATTTGTCTCCTCCCACCAGCATCTATGATTTTGTGCCCTTCATTCTTTCACTTAACACATCTGAGTCTTCTTCTTCTTTCGGCTTTTTCCCAGTTAGGGGTCGCCACAATGGAATACCTGTCCGCTCATGATTGGCAGTGGAGTTTTACAGTGTCGAGTTGCCAGCCCGGTGCCCAACCTTCCACAGAAGGCACACACATGCATACACTCACACCTAGGGCCAATTTAGAGTGTCCAATCCCCCTACAGCATGTCTTTGGGGTGTGGGAGGAAACCGGAATACCCTGAGGAAACCCACGCAACCACAGGGAGGACATGCAGACTCCGCACAGAAGGCACCCCAGCCGAGGATCGAACCAGAGAACTTCTTGCTGTGAGGCGACAATGCTAACCGCTGCACCACCGTGGCCACCCAACTTAACACATCTGAGTAAACTTTAGAAAAAGGTTGTACATTTGCAAACTACTGAATTTATCTATAATTACAAACTTTTCTTCCCAATCCAACATGGTTTTACTAGAGGCCACAGCACCTTTATAGCCCTATTGTTCCTTACTAACACTATTCTGCCAGCTTAGGTTAGCTTACCTGATCTATGTTTACTTATTTCAGAAAAGCTTTTGATCTAGTTAACTCATCAACACCTACATGGTGTGGAATGTCACACCTCTAGCAGCCTACCCAAAAGAATAAGATAAACAAAAGGAACCATTTTGTGAATAATAAAAGCTATTCAAACTGTACAAATTGCAATGTAATCACTAAGAAATATTCTTCGCAGTGATAATAGTGCATTCATAGTATTTCCATAAATACTATAATATATTATAATGCACACAAACCTAAAATTGTATTTTTTGCTAACCTTTCACAAACCATTGTCATATCTTGAAAACTGCACAACCTAATCATATATTGCTAGAACATTTTTGTCAACCAGGCATATATTTTCACAAGACAACAAGAAACGTCTCTACAAATGCATGTATACTGAAATTTTTATAAGAATATAAAAACATATGGTTAACTGTATAAATAACACTGAATATTTCGCAAGAAAGGTTTCACCTGATGTCATGCAACAAGTTGTAAGTCACTTCATTTTGAAGTATTAAAAACATATAGAAATATTGTTTATTTTCATAACTGATAAACAACTAAGATTATATTAGGTACAGTGCAATAACAATGGACTTTGGTAATTAATTTTCCTGTCTCCCACCATGGCATATCACACCAGTCCCCTCAGTAACATATAGGGATCTAGGTTACAAAAGTAGGTACATAAATATGAAAATATGACTAATAAGTGGACCGTAATTAATTTCCCTACTGCAGGACATCCTAGATTAACAATCTTGGTGTGATTTTGCTAATAACTCCTTGCACTAAGATTGCTTGTTATTATCTGGTAAGTCAGTAAATGAAGCCAGACCCAAAAAAAGCTCTGGATGTCATAATGAGCTATGGGTGTGAACTGGAATGAGTTAAGCATTCCCTCCTTCTCAACAACATTCCCAGTTTCACCACCGATCAGTTCACTATTAACTGGTTCAAAATTTCTTGACCAGTAGATCTAGTATAGTAAATTAGTAAAACACCTTCCACTCCTCTTATCCACAGGCATTGGTGTACCCCAAGACTCTTATCTTTGAACCCCCTCCTCTTACTCTTCAGTAACACTCTCCTTGCCCTACTCTATACCCTAATCGCACTCTTCAATTCTGTGTGTGTTGTGATCTATAAATCTTCTGACTCACATAATCAGTCTTAAAGGAACTAAATAATATAAACCATGTGTCATACTTCATGAGAAACAGTTACTAAGCAAACCAAAACCTAAATATATATAGCAATTGTCTCATGTTTACTGATGACCATTTAATCCTTATGAAACAGGCACAGTATGGGAGAAGTACGTACAAGCACACATCACGTTTTCGAAACCACACACACACAGCATCCACCTCACATAGTACACAACACATACATAGACTAATACATGCTGAAGCATGTAAAAGTAATCTTCCTAAACAAAAATTGCCTAGACTGCCCCTTGGAAAAGCTATACCACAGCAAGCCCAAAGACAATCAGAAAAAAACACCACACACATATACAGTCACAATTAATAAAGCCCCAGACATTAAGCCCCTAAGGCAAGCAAAATCACTTCTCACAACTCTTGTCATAAGTGACTCTCATTATAAGAAATACTGATGCCCTTCTAACCAGGCTGAACAAGGAGAACAAAACAGTTATTTGCTTATTTGGAGCCAGGACCTGACTAAATCAAGCACATACTCAAGTCAATACACCACAGGTTCCAGTATGATTCTATCATAGCCCATGTTGGTGTAAATGGCCTGATACATACCTCTCTGGACTGTATGAAGAGAGACATTATGAAGCTCTAAGGCTGTGTGTCTCAGGCTGGTATGAGCCTAACATTGAGCAGCATATCATAGAGGATGATGCCGCAATATGAGCAAAAGATGATTTGATTTCAACAATCGTCTAACTTTCTGGTGTCATTATAAGGGGATCAATATTTACCAGTTTGGGAGGAAATAGTTAGTAGATCACATTGTTATGCCAGGGATGATCTGCACCTGCCCCACTACACTTTTGAATACTGGCTAAAACTTTATCCACCCCCATAGTGTCCTTTTAGGCAATGCCAAATTGACAAACCTACACACATATCAAAATCAACTCAACTGAACCTCAACGTGTTACTGCTCAATGCCAGGAGCCTAAATAAACTACACTCCCGCCTCATACTTGAGAATATAGACGTGTGCAGTTCCTGAGACATGGTTTAAAGCAGCAGAGAGTACCCCAGCAGTGCAACATTTCAATGCCTCCCACACTTTTAGACCAATAGCTGCAGAGACAAGGGCTAAAGGTCAAGGAGTCTTGATATATATCAACAACAAGCATATCTCTAGGTTGGTCAAACAAGAGGATGTGCTGGAGTTCTTCAACATACAGATCACCATAGACAAAATCCTGTACCATATCCTAGCCAGCTATAGGTCACCCTCCATGTCCCAAGAAGTTCACACAGCATAATTGGTCCTACTGGAGACACTTACCATCCAGCTTAACACCCTACTCATAGCAGACTTTAATTATCCCTCTATAGTCTGGCAATCCTACATGGCCTCAAATCTACAGCCACAGAAATTCTTGGACTTCATAAATGCAAGCCATCTTAACCAAATAGTGGATACACCAACTAGAGGCTCCTACATACTGGACATTGTACTCACAACTATGGGAGAACACTGCATTCTCCCCATGTTTCATCCTCCCTGGTAAGATCTGACCATAAAACTGTCTCCAAAATCAAAATCAAGAAGTCTGTAACCCCAGTAAATCCAGTAACAGGAACTATTCCAAGGCAAGCTACATTTTATTAAGTGATGGTTTGTCAAAATTCAATGCCCCTCCAAACCCTGAGAACTCAGCAGCCTACACTGAATTGCTTTTAGAAATTCTGTACAGCCATGTACCTGGCTGTAAAAAGGAAACTATACCTGCCAGAAGTAATCCCAGAACTAGCCACAGAAATAAACCACCCTGGTGTCATCCTAAATTAAACTGGATATATAACAAAAGGAAAAAAAATATAGCAAAAATCAGGTAGTGTAATTCCCATAAAGATAAACATTTTCTCACTAAACTAAATAGGCAACTAAGAGGGCTAATTAGGTCAAAAAGCCAAATTTGAGGTTAAGACAGCCTTCCATGTGAAAGATAACAATAAGACCTTCGTCGGCTATGTCAGAAACCATAAATACCACACACAGCAATGTGCTGAACTGTTGGTTATTGCTGCCTCTTTTATCAAGCCTGGTGAAATAGCAAATGTATTAGTAGACAAATTCAGTTTGAGCTTTACCCCCCCTCACCGCAACCATCTCACATGAAATACCCTCAGACATAAACCCTTCATCTAGAACTAGGCAACATGTTCTGCCATCTCTCACTAAAGCCAATAACACAGCCTGAGTGGGTCCTGTTAACATACCAGGATGCCTCCTGAGTGATCTAAAACAGGACTTATCAGGACCTCTGGAGTCACAATTTATTTATAGTCTTAAAAACAGGCTTTGTGCCATGAGAGTGGAGGACCAAGATGGTCATCCCCCCTTCATAAGGAGTTCCCTCAACAGATCCTGTAAACTACAGACCCACTAGTCTTATTTGCAAAGCCATGGAAAGAATTATAACAGAAGTTAATAAGGACATAGGAGACCCCCGGACATGGGAGCCATCCCAGTCTGCTTTGTCAAAGGATGGTAATGCTTATTGAACCTGATGGACTTCTTTGAAAACGTCACTAAAGCAATGGATGAGGGGAAAACTGAGCATACTGCCTACCTAGATCTGGCTAAAGCATTTGATAAAATACCCTACTTCGGCACTGTTAAACTTGCCAAACTAGGCATAAACCCTTTTATAACAAGCTGGATAGCTAGTTGGATCAAGGACGAGATGCAAGAAGATAGGATTGGTGAGGCCACCACCACAAAGTGGCCAGTCAATAGTACAATCCTGCAGAGCTCTGTGCTGGGTCTGCTCCTCTTTGGTGTCTACTTCTTGGAGATAAAATCCAATGTCAAAGGCATCTAGATGACCAAATTCACAGATGATTGCAAACTGGGAGCAGTCATTCAATGCCACAAGATGAGAGCACCCTTCAGGAATGTCTAACATGGACAAAGGTTTGGTGCCAAATCCATAGCTAGTAACTCAATGCCAAGAAATGCATTATAGTACCTTTTGGGAAGTTGGCCACCCCCTGGTGACCATGTCATCAATAAAACACCCCTAAAAGTTGATTCACTAGTCAGAGATCTAGGAAGCTATATAGAGCGTTACCTAGCCTTTGACCAACACATGTCCCAGATAGTAAGAAAATCCTTCTTTGCTACTCAGTTTAAGTGAGGGCATGGTATGTAAGTCCTAAGAGGTCATTGTACCACTGCACTCGGCCCTCATCAGGCACATCTTAGAGTATAATGCCCCCTTCATTATGTACCAGACCAGACACATACAGCAACTGGAACGTCCATAATGGTTCCTTACTAAAAGAATATTGAGAGTAAACACAATATCCTCTGCTGATTGCCTCAAACCTGGTAATTTTTCTCAGTATCATACAGACTTCTGAGAGGTTATCTTTACCTAGTGCATCCATGGACCCTGTTTTGATGAACCTTTTGCACATCTGTAAAACAGACAGCATCAGAGCTACTAGATCAAAAGTCCTAAATTTTGCTTGTGACATGAATAGGAGATGTTGGAGAGACAGATATGTTTCTCAGGGAATTCCCTTTCTCTGAAACAGGCTCCTCATCCATATGAAGCAGAGATCTTCCCTAACCCTATTTAAGCACAACTAGGACAAATGGATGGGCAATCTGAAATCCACCCCTATTTGGTACCCTTGTCTTTGATGGACAGATGCCGTCAGTAAATCATTGCCTATATGAATCAAATTTGTGGGTGACAGGTTGCAGTGCTAACTTTAGAAGGGCCTTATTGTTCTTTAACCTAGTATACAGCTATAAACCTATGTTTTTGTGAACCTCTGGCAGACAATAACTCTATCTTTCCTTTTCTATTCCACTTGTATCACTGTACATATGTTGGGCTTTTTAGATCTATGCATATATTAGTAGATTTTATGTGCTTACTCATAAATGTAAAGCACTGTTATTTGTATATTGCTTATTGTTTTGTTAAATTATGATGTAACCCAGGCTGAACCTATAACTGGTCATTGTTTGATCAGTGTTCTATCCTGATGAATACATTTAAATAATATAAAAATAAAAATTACAAAACTGAACTACTGCCTCCAAACATATGGGCATCAGTGTACTTTTTTGGGCTTGCACCACTGTCTCCACAGCCTCAGAAGGACTGAGCTCCTCTTTCTTATTCTAATCTATAAAACCATTTATCATTTCGCCTGAGCACAGATCACTGTCAGGTTAACCGACATTATGCCCCCCACCCCTAAAAACTCCACTCCCAATCAACAATACACATACCCTTCACAGACTGTCAAGTAACATTTATATCCTCAGAAAAACATTTTTCTCTTCCAGGATCAACGGTATCTTTGTAATTAAAAAAACTTTTTTTTTTCAAAAAAACAAAATATACTCTAAAGAGCAGTACTGTGTATTTGTTTTAAAAGTTAGTGATGGCAAAAGTGATGGGTATATTGGTAATATTTTAACTGTACAACAGGAAAGTGTATCTAAAATTGTCTGTAACACTCAAAGTTTGCCGACATGTGGAATCCTTAACTGGAAAGGTTTCTAGATCACTGCAAGGCTTTGATTCAGACTGGACTCTCATTATGGTTGATTTAAGTTAATTATATTTATGAAGGTAGGTGCTGTTAAGTAAGTAGATCTATATATTACAAGAAACCATAATTATAACAAAACACAACTGTAACACAGTGACGAATTTGAGCAGTACACAGTTTGTGATGCATGTTTCTGTGGCATTAGCAGACCGCGCACAACTGCATCATTACAGCTTGTAGCTAAAGCTGGTCAGACATTACCTTGAGCTTTCATTATGTTCACCATAAGGCAGACAATTCATGTTAAATAAGAGGACAGCTAATGATAATCTGTTGCTTGCTAGGTGGGTGGGAGAACTCAGGCTGTATCATTCCTCAGACTTTGAAGTACACTAAAGGGTTTTGCAATAGTGGAAGTTGTCAGAGGAAGGCATTATCCCTCCATCCAGGTTAGTCATCAATCTCAGTGCCAGACATAATGCTATTGTAGTCCAAAACGTGATGGTTTTGGCTAGTTTGCTTATTAATGAGTAGTAACAGAACACCATTATTATTTACTGTCAAATGGCCAGGAGGTTAGATCGTGAGGGCACAGCCCAAGAGATGAAGCCTAGACGCCTGGAATGAGAAAAGTTTGCAAAACCTCCATCCATACCTCTCAACTGTACAAATTTTCGCAGACTGCCCAGATTTTTGCCTCGTATTGTTAGTCAGTTTTTCATAAAATTGTGTTTTTTTTGGCAAATTATTGACATGCTATTAAAGATTGAAGTTAGAAAATAATGACAAACATTTGAGTTTCAGGCTTCCTACCCATCAGAAAATTCATGGTAATGGAAAACCTATTATTCTATCAACTTTCTGAGTTTGTAAAAGAAATATTTAAAAAATGTCCCTATTTTTGGGCCTTTGTCCTGGTTTTATTTATGGCTTTGTCCAGATTTCTTGCTCTAAGTGGTTAAGAGGTATGCCTGCAGATATCACAGCAGTTATGCCATTCTAAATTTTTAAGCTTGGGTATGGTATTAATTCAATGATGCTCAAAAACAGAGCATGCACCATATCATAGATGTTAAAAAAACAAACTGAAGTCTACTGTTTTGCTTAGCTTCTTGTGCTTACTCGTTTATTTACGGAGCAGAACAAGACATTTGCCATGTATTTGATGAAACTGTATTAGTCATTATTCGGTAACTTTCAAATAACTTATTTTGTGAGAACTGAACAAACAGGTGTTCTATCCATTTTGTTTAGGATGACTACATTTTGGGGACACTGTCTTGCTGCTTTCTTTGAAGGTTTTTTTTTTGCAATTTCCTAGTTAAGTGCATGCTAAAGTTCTTTATTTTCTTCAGATGTAATTCCTTACTTCTGAAAAGGCTATCAAGACACAAGTCTGATCACTAAAAATTGAAATATGGCTCCATACTGGAAATAAAAACTCACTTTTATAACATTTCACTTCTCCTGTACCTACCACCCACTGCCACTAATGACCCCAAGACTGCTGTATCTTGGAGTAAGGGGAGTTCCTGAGACAATGGACTCTATCTTTTTATCAAAATGGCAAGACTCTCACTTTTATGATCACACTTTAAAGTTTCAAATCCCCACGTCTCACATTTCTTCTTGAACCACAGGTTTGCAAATTAACCTCAGAAGTTAGTCATGTATTTGAGACATTTCATAGGCTGTTTTAGTGACATCATTTTCATTATGGTGCAGTATAATTCTAACAACCATAACAAGTGAAAGTTATGCACAGATTTTCTCCAGAATAGTTGCATTTGAAAGCCTCCCACATCAAAAGCAAAGACCAGAAGGGAGTTGATCCTGCATGTACCCAGTTTTTACATGCATTAAAGGTACTAAACCATGCCAAAACCACTACATTTTTTAATTGTGTCATTTTTGTCTCCATGCCTGCCAACCATCAAGCCTTTAAGGGGTTAACATCTAGGCAGCTATGAGGGTTGCTTTGGCATCTCACTGGCATCTTGGCAATGAATGCATTTTTTTAGGCTAGAAACCTAACCCCCTCAACCCTCTGGTGGAGACTTGAGCACTCACATCATCACAGAGGGTCACATATGCACGCTCCCATACATAAGCCAAAAGGAGCAAGCACCAGCAGTTTGAGTATCTAGACCCACATCCTTCCAGCCTGGCCTCTGGGCTTTATGGTGAGCTTTACCTCTCCATCAATGCCCTGTCATTGGAATTGCATCACAAGCTGTGTGAGAACCACCATCCCTACAAACTGGGTGGGCATTCCATCCTTCTTGTTTGTGTCATCAAGCACCAGAACTACTAGTCAAACTCCCATCACCTGGGGTGGTCTTCAAGGCCTTTTACTTCTACATCACCAGAGCAGGCTCTACGGTTTTAGTTATAGCTGTTATTTCATAATGTTCAAGCACTGAGCATGCACAACTGATGCAGTTCAGTACTTGGACGTGATGATATACATTGTAAATCACTCTTGGGTTGAACATGTAGAAAACACTGACCTGATACAGAATAAAGTCCAAAAGGTGGACAGGAATTTTTGCCTCTTTTGTAGGTGAAGGCAATCGCTCCTTTTCTGTAGTGGTCACAACAGTTCGAGTTACAGTCCCGTCACACAGCTAACCTGGGACTTGCTCAGTATTGATCTTCCAGTTCATTTGTGCTTTCTTAACATTTAATCAGCTGACTTTTCTCTGTAGAATTCCTGCCTTGGTACAGTCAGTTGAGAAGACTCTTGTGTTTCCAAGTTTGTGTTCGTGTTTCCAGTTTTGGTTTAGTAGTTATTTGTTGACTGGTCAATGTCAGGTTTGCAAACTGTGTAACATCACAGTTTGTTAAATGAGAGTCATTTGCTTTATAGTACTTTGCACTATGGTGATAAGTGCTAAATGTAAGAGCACTTTTAACCACACACATTCAGAGGTTTTTTTTGGTAGAAGGATATAATCTCTTTATTGACCCCTGGCATTTTAAAGAGTGATAGCCTCTCTTCCTTTTTTCTTATTTTAAGATACTATCTGCTGTTATAATCCCTAGAATGGTAGATTTAACAGTTCTCTTAAAATGTTCATTTGCAAAAGGAATCAAACAACTGCAGTCTTACATAAGGATGACAAGGGAACAGAGCTATAGCTAGGTTATCTGCCACTCTGGGTAGTCCCAGAACCTGAAGATGAGTGTGTTAGTAACTGCAGCAGAGCACTTTGCCTAAGCACATTAATTTAAGAAGCAGTACTGTCACCCATGGCTTCTTTAATGAATGGTGACACTTGTCTTGTACCCAATTGGCAACTACCAATTGTGGCCCTAACAGGCTGCACTCTGGGCGTCTGCCATCTTTACTTACACAGCAATAACTAGGGTAGTGCAAACTCCCCTTTTTGTCAGCACAGCAGTAATCTACCTGTGTTAGTGAGGTAAAATCTCGTCGTAGTTTGTACAGCAAGGTCTTTTGGACAAGAAAAAAAGCCCAACTCTTTCCTAGCTGTCATTATTAAGTTCAGGATCTGTGTCACTAATTCAGATGTTGCTAGTGCAAATCAGGCTATGTGAAATGACATTCACAAAAAATGGATGCAGTTTTCACTTTTTTGTGTGGGACTGAATACAGACCAATAGACCAATAAGTCATGCAGGTAGCTTTGCACCTTCTCTCTTATTTTAATCTGCTCTATGGGCACTATATTGCAAGCTAAAGGAGATGCAGAAACCGTGTGTGTTATTTTCCTCTCTATACTTGTGCTACCTAAGTAAGCAACTCTCTCTCATCAGTCCCAAGTCTGAAAGTAATTCTCAGAGAATGTTGACATGCATTTTATCTGCAGTTCTGGTTTAGTTTTATCAAGAAAATAATTAGGACCAAACCTACAACATCATGCACAGCAACAAAAGATTCCAAGGGTTGCCTCAACATCCCACCTTTAAAAATAGCATTTGAGGAGTCCTAGGCCAAAGACATTGATCAATCTGCTTGATGTGCTGTCATTGTCTGAATTACTACTTTGTGAAAGTAACCTATCTTTTCAAAGTCACATGATATGACAAATAACTGATTGGAGCATTTAAAGCAACAATCGAAGAGGAAGACTGATCTAATGTGCTGTTTTACTTTTATATGCTTTACACATATGCATACAATTCATGCATCACCCTGAAAAGTGTTCAGCCAAGCATACAGAACAAGTGTCAGTGATAACACAAGAATGAAACAGGGTGCCTCAGTGTGATTCGGTTACTTCAGATTAATGGTGAGGAATTGCTTCTACTAGCTGCATCAAAGATTTCCATTCACAGCTTGTTGCTCCTGTTCCAAAATACTTCTTCCAAAATCCATCAGCTGCCATTCAATGGGGATAATATTTTCTTAATCTTTCACTTTATGTAAAAACTACAGTCCAATTTATTAAGCAAGAACAGAGGTAAGTGCCACACTAGGGTGCTTCATCAGACCATAATCATTTAAAACAATTAATTATTTGTATACAAAATTTCTAAAGTTAGCAGGCTAAAGCATGTGATTTTAAAAGCAGCTTTAAAGGAACATCCTCACTGAGACCAAAACCCTTATCAGCCTGCAATTCCAAAATCCAGTTAAGTTCCATGCATTCAGTACAATTTTTAATACCACCACCCCTACAATTAATCCTCTACTTTTTTAACACCAAAAATTCAAAGTAATGTATAAATGAAATGACAAAACGGCAATAAAATACACACCTTTAATAAAATAAAAACAACTGGTAAGCACTTTCATTCACATAGAACTTCTTCAGACCTGGTTGTACTACTACTAGAAATATAAACATGCTTTGAAAGTGCATTATTTAAATCACCTTTTCTAATCTTTAGGTGCTCTCTATCATATCTAAGTGTGCACTTTGTCTTGCCTACATAAAAAAATCTTGCATATTTTACACGGAGCTAGATAAACAAGAGTGGCACTTTTACAATCCGCATAAAAATTAAAATTATAAATGTGTTTTTTAGATGGATGCACAAAAGTCAAGTCGTTACTAATTTATTTACACATATTGCATGATCGACGCATAAAGGTACCATATCTAACTGATTTTAATGTAACTTTACTACAGGTATTATAACGGTCTCCTTTTTAAAGAGTGATTGTCCTTAAAACAAAAACTGTGTGCATCTCCAGGAGTGCCTTATAACTATCGTCTGTCATTAAAATAGACCATTTCCTTTTTATACTGTCACATATCGAATGTGCATCATTAGAATACATTACACCCCTTCTAAGACTGTTTAAAGCAGTGGCGTTATTGTTAATAATATCAATTGCATGAGAAACATAGTGTGTAGCAGAATCATTTCTGTGTTGCAATAACTCTTTACATACACTATTAATCTTACTTTCTTTATAGCCCCTACGTAAAAGTCAAGTTTTAAATCACAAAATGCTTGCATGATTGTATCTGTGTCATCATTACGTCTGGCCAGTCTATAAAACTGTCCTTTAAGGACATTCCTATGTATGTGTTGAGGGTACATACTATCACAGTGTAAGATGTTTACTTTCTTACATGGCTTCTTATATAAACTAGTAGATAGCCCGGTGGAATTCTTTGTGACATGTACATCAAGGAAATCTATATGGTCAAATGAATATGTCATGGTAAATTTTAAAAATGCAGTATTACTGTGCAAGTACTCTCTAAAATCTGTCAATAAATCAACTGAACCAGTTCAAATAAAAAAATATTAACAGCAAAATGAGAATAATAAGAAATGTATCTCTTATAAAACTTGTCATTATTAAATAAATATTCCTAATAGGGTAGGACCATGTTCACTTAGCTATTAGCACACATGGTGCCCATAGCGACCCCAACCAATCGCAGGAACATTTTTTCATTAAATACAAATACATTATTCTGAAGAATAATTTCTAACAGTGAGCACAATAAATGAATCTTATCAGTAGTATACATCGAAAACTTAGATTAAAAAAAGCCTAATGTACTCAATGCCTAAATAATTTGGAATTACTGCAAATAAGGAGTTCACGTCTAAAGTAACCAAAATAAAACCTAGATCATTACATTACTTGGACCATTCAAACAATGTTATAAAAAATGCTTAGTGTCTTTTCGAATGGTATCAACATTATCCACTATTGTATGTAACATTTTCTCTACAAAATTAGATACTGGGTCAGTAACCCAACCTTGGCCCGATACTACTGGCCTCATTGGAGGGTCTATCAGAGACTTAGGAACCTTAGGGAGACCATATAAAATGGGAACAGTAGGATGTTCCACAATAAAATACTCAAATAATTATCGATTAATGGTATCTTCGATTAATAAATCATGTAAACAGGAGAAAATTTTCTCAGTCAACTTAGAGTTCATATTTCACAAACTCTTTATAGGTAGTTGTATCAAATAACACATTACTCATGCTAGATATAGAATTAAAGGCATCCTTTATAATTATCGTTCCTCCCTTGTCCGCAGGATGAATTTGTATATAGTCCATGAAAGTAAGCTCTTGTAACGCAACATATTCATTATGTGTCAAGTTATAAAAATGCTTTTTATGCCTTCTTGTTCATAAGTTTTTAATAAGGCTTCAGTGAGTGCAGCATTGTCCAGAACAAGCTGACTCATTTTTTTAAAAAAGGATGATTTTTGCAAGGTATTTCCATAAAGAACTCTCAACGAAATGTTCCTTGTAAAGAGTCTTAAATCATCAATACATTATGCAAGTTAGAACTAGTAGCAGGAATAAAGGACAAGCCCTTATTAAGAACGCTGACCTGCTGTCTAGTCAAAGTCACTGGCGAGATATTTATAACTAAAGTTTTTTGGATCTTGCTCTGTACTTGCAATCCTACATCTATTGGCCCCATTGCCTGTTGCCTTTTGCTATTTCTGCAGCCTCTGCTCATAGAATGCCCCCTTACTGACCTCTACTTTCATCAACTCTGGGAGTTGTAAAAAAGGGGGAAGAGCAGAAAGGACATTCAATCCTTGCTCTGAAGTATTTGATATTAATGCAGCAGTTGATGTAGAACTAGTGAGTGCCTCACTGGTGCCAATATTAAGTAAGGTATCAATTACAGCAGATGAAGACGTAGTATTACTAATGGGCGTATCTATATTAGTCTGTTTCTTGGTGTAATTAGAATCATTCTTAGGCCAAGAGAAGAAACACCCTTCTCTAAAATTAGCCAGATCATGCAATAATTTCTTTTTACATCTTGAAGTCGCTTCTCATATACTGCCATGTCAATAAAAAAGATAATCTCATTTTTGCTTACACTGAGCAGGTTTAGAAACATATTCAGTTAATACTTGCCACAAGACCTCTTTATATATAGAAGTCTCCATAGGTTCATAGGCTGATACTAGGCTATTGCCCTGGAGGCCCTTATAAGCCTAACCTAGAATTTTGCCCATGTTCCCACACAGTCAGCACCTGTTTTCCCTGTTCTGCAGGGACACAGGTGGGATGCCAGGGATGTATTTTCTGTTTTCCATCCAGTCATCCAGGTTCCTCTTAAAGAGGGCTAGAGAGGTACTCTGCTTAACATGGAGAGGGAGTCTATTTCACAGACAGGGGAGTCTCTGGGACACAAATCTATCCTGCCAACAAGTTCTATTAATGTCACAGACCAGGTTTAGGCCTTGCATGTGGGTTGCCTGAGTGGATTTTGACTTATGAATATGCAGCAGTTCCATCACGGCTGGGTCTGAGATGGCCTTGTACGCCAGACACAGGTCACTTCTAAGCATTCTGTATGAAACAGAGTAGAGGAACAGGGACAGAGCTTTTAGCCTATCTGTATAGGACAGGTGTTTGAGACCCTGGATTTTCCTGGTCAGGAACCTCTGTAGTCTCTCCAGCTGCTGCATGTTCTTGGCAAGGTACATGCCGAAGGAGGCATTGTATTCAATAAATAGTCTGATAAGGGAGGAGTACAGGGATTTTATGATCTCCTTGCTCCTAGATGAAATACCCTTAATTATGAAGTGGACCATGTAGAAAGCCCACCTCATAACAACAGAGGCAACATGGTGGTCAAAAGTCAGGTTGCTATCAACCTGGGTGCCCAAGTCCCTCACGACTATACTTGCATGCTTAGTACATTGTTATTAATGTGATAATTAGTGGGGATGCCATTTTCCCCAAAGGGGATAATGACGCATTTCTTGGCATTCAGTTTGAGGCCATACTCCTGGCACCAATCATTAGTTTGGGAAAGGTCCTGTTGGAGGATGTTCACATCACTAGGGGAATTTATGACAGCACCCAGCCTGCAGTCATCTGCAAACTTGGTCAGCCACAGACCACTGTTTTTTTCTTGCACCTCAGAAAAGCATATCCCAAACAGTAGAGGCCCCAAGACTGATTCTTGGGGTACACCGCTCATTATGGGTTTACTACTTGAGGTGGCTTCCCCTATTTTGTCTGAGTGGGTTCTATCAGTGAGCCAGTTAACTACCCATCCGGTAACATACGGGTTGATGCCTAGTTGGGAGAGTTTATTATAAAAAAAAATCAAACAACAATTTAATATAGTTGAAGCTCAAATCCAAATTAAGAGACATTCATTGTTTCAGCCGAGTCGGATAGGTATTACTATAGGTAGGCATTCTTAAAACTCGTAACCCCCTTGTCACCACTTTAAAATAAAGAGATACCTCTACATGTAGTCTCTGACATTGCAGTCATTTATATTTATTTAAATTATTCTCCAACTCTCTAAAGGCAGTCATAAAGCCATTATAGTTGATAGAGCTCTACCTGATTTTTCTTATATGTTTGCACTGTCCCTCATACATCTCTACTTTTTTTCTAATTGTTAAAAAACAGCAAAGGAGTTTCTGTTTTCTTTATTGCTTTTCCTGCACTGATGAACCATACAGTTGTGGGAATGCAAGTCCAATATGCATGCACAGTACATTAGTATTGGGAAGACAAAGCAGAAGATGACTGATTATATAACAACTGTAAGCAATTTCTTTCTTAAATAATTTAATTGTATAATAACAATAACCCACTCTTGTTTGTCGGTCTATCAGGATTCACTCATGGTTGGCTTTGTTTAATCACTTTGGGCATCACCCTCATGATTAAACCACTCCAATCATGGGTACATCCTGACAGACCCACACATAGTCATGGATCATTGCTTAAGGAGTCTTGATTTGAGCAGTGTACTATAGTGAAGAGCTAGGAAGAGATCTGCAGATTTTTTTTATTTTTTTAAATATAACAATCAAGTTTGACACTGATTGCTTCCCTTACTTCACTGGAAGAGTGGACTAGTACTAATGTTACTAGCATGAATGCTTATAATGAGGCACTGTGCAACCATCAGAGTCATTGTAAGACAGAAAAGAAGTTAATGCAAGAAACTGTACTAGGCAGCTGTAGAAATTATGAAAATGTACTTACAGTTCACAAAGAGTGGCTTCCTTTAGTTCAGTGAGGGATGCAGATGATTTAAACTTTACCAGTGTCGCTGCAAAGGGATCTCATTGTGGGCAGAGCACTGAAGTGGCTAAATATGGATGGTCATTAAAGGAAAATACTTGTAATGGGTAAATACTTTTTTTTTTAGGGACTGACACTGGAAGGTGCCTTCCGATGGCACTATTGGGACAGCAGGCTTTCCTCAGGCTGAGTGCCATCACAAAATTAATCTGTGTATGTATCAGGATGGTGAAAATGTAGTGGATTGGTGGGATTTGTTTTTATTATAAAAAGGCTCCATATAAAAAGGATAGCTTTTAGTAATTTGGGGAATGATGCTGACTTGGTTGGCTATTTTCCAGTGTCATTACTGGGAATTAATTGGGTATTTGGCATTATCTAGTGGTATTGCAAATTGGAATGGATTTTTTGTTAGATGGAAAATTGCAGTGAGAAGATAATAAAAACAAATTCATTGTAAAGAAAACCATGCATGATGTTTGCAGAGCATGCTTTTCTTTAATTCAACAAACTGCCACCATGATGTGATCATTTATTAATGAGGGTTTGAATGCAAACTGTACCTTTATTTGAGTTCAGACTAAGTGATTCACCAACTGATATGAGTAGCGGACTTTGCTTTGATAGTGGTTCCCTTGGGAATGTGGCTTATACTCAAATAGTCATCACCAAAGAATCCAGAAGTAACAAGGGCTAGATATGCTGCAAGTACAGATTGAATGTGTCATTGATGAAATGCAAGCTTAGAACGTGCATTAGTAGACAATTGAGAATAACACAACCACAACCCCTGATGAACTAAACTAATGGGATAATGAACAAACAGACAAGTCTATTAAGAAAACGGAAGTTCTGCAATCGGTAACAAATTGCATGTACTGCTACTTCTCTGTCTCTGATTGGCAGATCAGCGACTCCCGCTTCATCACCTGGTCAGCTGCTGACTTGCCTTTCTCTGGTAAACTTATCATCAGATTTACAATATATCAGCTGACTACAGTGTATAGATCACTGGTTCATACTGAAATATAGTTTATTTGCTCTGAACCAACACCTCCTTTACTGCTCATATACAGTTTGCACAAACTGGAATGATGAGAGTCATGTTTATATATTTGAACGTCAATAAGGGGTCGCATGACTAACCCGACAAATTCTACTTTTTTCACAGTTGCATGGATAATTCATTATACTCCTTGAAGGTAACAGGACAGTCAAACTGCCTCTTATTTTATGCCTGAATTACTTTTATTTACAGTGTGGGGCGATTAACATAACATTTCAGTTGCCAGTGGCTCCAGCCCCTGACATTTCTTTTCTCTGTTATAACATTCTTAACATTACTAACAATATTTCCATTTTTATAGTACTTCCTGCAATTTACTAGGTCACTAATTCCATAATCCCCTAACAGCAGAAGGTTTAGTCGAATGAACATCCCCACTTTCTCTATTTGGTATTTGAAATATTCTACAATCCTGTGTCCTGCAAAAGTTATAGAACTTGTATATTTGTGACTCTACAAAATACTTTATAGATTCTTTCAATATCAAACTCACAAAAATGAAAATCAGAATAAATGCAGTAGCAGAAATCTAACATCATGGCGGCTTAGCTTTTGAGATCTTTATCTCATAGCTTCAGGGTTCTAAATTCCATTCACTGTATATTTGGAGATTGCATGTTTTACATGTTATGCGGGTTTATTCTGGTTCTCTTTCACCTGCCAAAATATGCTAAATGACTAGCTATGCTGACTATTGTATACATTGCATTTGCCTCTTTTTTATAGTGCAGGTCTTAGCTGAAATGAATAAGTTCACTTACCCAGTTAAATTATTAAATAAACATAAAAATACTTACGTGCACAACAGAAGCAAACTAATCTTTGCACATAGAGTTTTATCCTAAATAATAAGCTGCACAAATAGCTGAAATGATGCTGTAATCACATTGATCCCAGGTACATAAAACTAATATTGCTGTCACATATTTGTAGGATAACACAATGATGACATCTTTTTTCAAAGATTTTTTTAGGAATGCGATACTAGTTAATATATGCAAAGTATGAGTTACAAAATAGTATAAAACATTGAAAAAGTGAAAATAATTAATTCACATCTTTATTGACATGGTATCCTACATATTGTTATTAGGCTTTATTTCCTTTCTATATGTGGCCAGCAAGCTAAATTATGCTCAGATGGTGTTTTTGTTTGTTGGTTATTTATTTCCAACTTTTATGATTTGCACACCAAGCACAAATGACTCTAATAGGACTAAACATTAAGGGCCAAGAAATACACTGACAGGAATTTTAACAACGAAAGAGTAGTAAGATACCTCTTTCCATTGGCACACCTAGTAATAGCAGACCCAACAGTTCTCAGAAGCAGAAAGGGGAAGATATACCTCTCCAGGAATAAGACTAGGAACTTTTTCTTATATATTACAAATAAATTTCCTTGCTTTTCCAAAATATGCCCCATATTATATAGTACTGGCATAAACAGAATATGGATGAAAAGAAACCCAGCCACCCCCCGCACACAAACTAATGCATGAAGATAATGAAGAAAGGCAACAAAAACTCTAGCAGTAATGAACATAAAGGTTATTGTTTGAATACAGGCAAAAAGCTCACAGCTAGAAGCTGACTTCCAATTCTATATTCATATAGCAATGTCATGATTTATTTACTGCATAACCAGAATATAAATCTTTAAGAAACTCATAAAATGTATTTATCCACCATACACAAGCTTTCACTCTTGTAAACAAAGTATAAGCTAATGTAGATTTTCAGTAGAAGTCTAATATTCTTATTATCTTAAATAAATGAAACCTGCTTTGAAGTCAGAGTACATACTACGTTCTGTAACCTGAGAAAAATATTTTAAAAACTATGAATTCATGGATTTTTTGAAAAGTATTTATTAATATTCCATGTGTGCCAAACTATAATGAATTATACAATTTCAGAGAATCAGTAGAGTGAAACAATACATTTTAACTATCCTTGGTGTCAGGTGTGAGGCTGTACTGGGACCTGAGGGGAGCAGTCAGCTTGTGAATTAACACCGTGTATCCATTCCATGCTAGCCGTGACTGAGAGAATTCAGTGAATTTTTGTACACCATATAATAACTAATTACGATCCCTTACGCCTTGTCCTCTAACTACTTTGTCATTACAGAAGCAGAACCATATCTTATGGACCCAGCAGAGTTCAATTTATTAAATGAGAATGCTTATTAAGTTTGATCACCTGGATAGAATAAGTAAATAATCCTAAATACTGATGATTGATATACTCAGCAGAGTTTACACAAACCACATAGTAACTCCTGCTAACTACTATTGAGAAAACAACTTTGTCTTGCAGTTGCTAATTACAGATAACAAATAATAGAAAAAAGAGAAATAATGAGCAGTGTTTTAACATTGCAAGTGCTACAGTGTTAGCTATTAATATAATTTAGACTGTCACATCTGTCTTTTGTAATTAATTAACTCTGTTTCAGTTATATACTTTTCACTGTTGGTCTTCTCTTTCAGATCACATTAACTGGTTGGGCATTTGATGCCCCAAAATGCTCTACAACTACTCAGTGTCTTCCACAAGGGACAGGAATAGTTGGACATAAAAGAGTGGTACAATAAAACTGTGGCAGTGAAGATAGTTTGGCTTTCAGCCATCGTGTTTTCCTTCCATGGATGCATAACAAACAAAACTGTCAATGTGAAAAGCCATAGAAAACCATTCATATGTCTCGTTTGAAGCATCAGCTATATATCCCCCTCCCCCAAGTTAGGTATCTGACCTATTGTAGTACCCTCAGTCTCCACCAAAAGATTTCCAAGCAAGGTACATGCAGAAGGCCTCAGTTAAGCAATACATCTTCATATTGCTCCATCCTTACTTTCCTTACTCAGTCTTTTAGCATGTGGGCCTCTACCTGAAGCCAGTTGATATGATGGCTGATTGTAGCTGCTGCTTCACACTAATGGGCTTTAGAACAGAAAAAAAACATATTAGGATGTCTATTTTAATGTCCTTTTTCATATTCTTCTATTTTTAATGTCCTTTTTCATATTCTGTTTTGATCATTTTAACGGTTTCTAAACACAGTATCTGGAAAAAATATTCACAATTATTTTATTTTTTCATGTCCTTTGAGTCCCTGAGTTTATTTGATAACCAGGTAAGTAGGCTGATACCTGATGGAACATTTTCAGACACAATTTGGAGCAGGGGTACAGATATTTAAATAAGCAACAGATAATACAACAGAAGAGCTAGTGTATAGCATATATAAGGAATTAAATAATTTAAAAAACAGAATGCTAAAAGCAATTGAGATTCTATTTTATCAAGAGTTAGTAAAGCGTTATCTAATTTTGCATCTAGTCTTCCACAAGATTTACAGATGCATATATGTGTGGGTATGATGATCACTGGGGAGTAGTTCCATCCAGAAAGACCACAGCCACAGAAGGCCTTTCTACTGTCTTCATGATGGATTTCAGATGGGGAATAAACTTCTAGTGATGAGGAGACACAAGGACAATTGACCAATCCACTTACTTCTGTACATGTTTGGAGTCAGTAGTTCAGGAATGGGAGCTCAAAAAAAAAAAGAATATCTTAAAAGTTTAGTCATTTGTTTGACTGGTGGTGCTGTGGTTGTGCTAACATGGTGGGGTGTCAGCAGAACAAAACTGCAGATTTTATTGAGCATAACAGACATACAGCAGAAATCTTTAAGGATACAGGTACAAGATGATGAAGTCCACATTTAATCTGGGCAGTGACTGATAGGTGATCACTAGGGGGGTCCTTTATAAGCCTATCCATGCTTCTTAAAGCTTAAAATCAAACCCTGTACCTTCAGTCTGTATGTTAAACACCTTAATTATTATACCATTCCCCGACCTTTGTAGACCTCCTTTGTATTCTGCTCGCCAGCCAAAGAATATTTATAACTGAAAGGATTTGGCTGAGCTGGCAGCACTACTGACTGGACAATACAATATTCAAGTTCTAGAATTTTGCTGGAGCAGGGTCCTGACAACCCCAATCTTGAAAGGCTGACTGGCAGCTGTGATTATGCTTATTCTCAGATGAAATTAGAGAAAAACACTTGTTATAGCCTCTGGAAGTTCCTAGCCTCCCATGGAATAACATTAAAGCAGTAGGACTAGATCCTTACTGAGGTACTCTGACTGGTGAGGCACCCTGGAAGAGTCTTGCATGCGTAATGACTTGTTGAATAATTTATGTGGTTAACTAATACTCTGCTCCTAGCAAGTCACAAATAAGACAATGTTGCATAACTAATGTTAAACCAGTTTGATGCAGTACAGTGCTCTTTGTGACAGGTGGATTTTTTGAAAGAACCCTGCTCAACTTTAAATTGCATGAGAGTAAACCTGAAGCAGGTCACATTTTTATTAAAAAGACCACAGTTTTAAGCTGTGGCCCTCCTATGCTTTGTCTATTTCTTCTCAGGCAGTCTCAAGCCATCTAGTCAGAGTGAAATGATTTATACCAGTGTGGCAGTAGGGAAATTCATAACGAGAACAAAAGAACTAAAACAGAAGCATGACCTGTAAATTTCCATTGACTTATAAAGACACAAATCAGGAAATGCCACCAACATAATTTATTATATCTAAGCTTTCATAAAATAAATGGATTCATGTTGACTCATCAAATCTAGCTGATAGTGTGAAATGGTATTTTTGAAAACCACTTTCAGTGATATGCCAAAAAAGGAGTTTTTAAGGGGCATACCCCATTACCCCCTTTGGGGTATACCCCCAACCTACTCCAGCTGATATACACTGACTTCACAGCCATACAGCTGTGGAAAAAAGTACAAAGTCATTGAAAACGGAGATTTTTTTTAGCAAATATTGACTCACACTAGTGGCAGTTAAATTATTTTTAAATTTAATCTGTTAATGTTATGTAAAAAGAATTTGCACACAGCCAACTCAGTAGGGTGGAATTAATACTGTAGTTTGTTAGGTATGTTATAACTATCCAAAAAAGAGAACATTTATACTTGCAGTCTCCAGCAATTTAAAATTAAAAGCAGAATTGCATTTTCTCAAATGCAAAGCATTGTTCCTTTTGATACTGATTGTGAAATACATTGCTTCTATGGAAAAGCTAGATCCAAGGCTAAATCGATATATTCTACTGCACTGAATATAACAACTGATGCAAGGTTAAAGCTATTAATATTGCATATGCATAAAGATAAAAGTATATCAAGTATAGAAAACAATGTTTGGAGATAATATATAGCAATGACAGATGTAAAATACATATTTCCTAATATATAATGATATATAAAACAATGGCTGATCTAAAATATATAATGCAAGTTATTTTTATTTATTTATTTTACATTTGTTTACCATGAGAATCTGACTAGGCATAAAACCCTTTTTCAGTGGACGCCTGGGGAGAAAAGCTCCATTGTTAGTAAACTATTTTGTTAGTAGAAAGAAAATTGTATAATACTGTGACAAATGGGGAGATATGGGCGAAGGCTGCCAGTCTAGTTAAATAGAATTTCATACATAATTCTATCAACTGTATAAATAAATGTAAAATACAGGCATGTTTTCTTGAATGTAAAAGAATACTGTGAAATGTAGAACTGCAAAATATGTGACAGCATTGCATTCTACTGGCCCAGTGAAGCATGTTGTGATCCTTTCATGTTTTACAAGTAGGCTCCAGAGCGTCTGGATGAAGGTTTCATGCCCATTGTTTTAAGGCTAAAGTTTATGACCAGAATTTACATGTGGAAGGTGCTTTATTGCTCTGGATTCTGCTAGAGTGTATATGTGAAATGCCTTGTATTGTTGTAAGTTTCTGAGCAGGTGTTAGATTGCTAAATAATGTAGTTTGTGGCCTGAGAAAACCTGTGTATATGTGAAATGCCTTGTATTGTTGTAAGTTTCTGAGCAGGTGTTAGATTGCTAAATAATGCAGTTTGTGGCCTGAGAAAACCTAAGTGTCAAAATGATGTAATTTGGGAGGGCCTCAGCAGAGCTGTTGGTTAGTGTTTAAAAACTATTGTTCAGTGAGAGACTGGGAGCATTTTGACATCTAACTCAACACTTTACCTTATGCTCACATGTAAGTTTTAGCACTGTGATTTCTTGTAGGAATAGTTAAAGCTAGTAAAGATTAATTAGGTATTTTTCTTTGAAATCAGACCTGTACTACCATATTATTTTAAGTTTCTGTGTGATCTCTGAACTCTTAGATATCTCTGTGGTGTAGTAGTTTTGTTGAGTGTTGTAATTATTTATTATTAAATATTTTTAAAACCTTCTACCTGTGGCTGGCTTACGTGGAGATAAAGTATGCTTTAGAGTACATTAGATATTTATAGAGTTTATTGTAATAAGCCCTTCCAATAAGCCTTGAGACTGATTAATCATACTACCATTGGATTATAATATTGCACAGTAATAATTGGACACCCTTTTAAGGGCCTTTTAGTAGCTGATAATTAACTGGGTGGTGGCAGGAATTACTACCATATGGTCTGGGTAATAGGGGTACAGCTGGAGAACCTGTGCCAGCCTTTTCCCAGGAAAGTCTGTGTGGTTGTATAACCTCTTCTCAAAGTGTGTCTGTGTGTGTGTGTGTGTGTGTGTGTGTGTGTGTGTGTGTGTGTGTGTGTGTGTGTATCAGCTACCTGGGCTGAGACACAAAGCACTGGTTGGACAGAGAGAGTACTAGAGGTTTTAGCTTGCCCAGTTAGGCTGAGACCTGGACCCTATAGCTGTGCCAGTGGGGAGACTTATTGGGGACCTGGTGAGCAAAGGAGCAACCAGCTCCAGACTGACTGTGATCTCTGTGTGCACTTAAGGGAAATTGTACTTTACTGTGTGTATTAGTTATCCTTTCCTCTTCTAGTAGACAACCTCCCTGGTCTTAGTGTTGAGGATTGAGGCTCCTTGATTGCTGGGCCAGGGCATGGCCATCACAAATACAATAAAGAAAAAATATAGTAACAGACATTCATAACAGTAAAAAGACTAGAACAGAATAAATTGGTGAAGTGGGAGACAAGACCAATAATCTTGTATAACAATGCTTCTAGAAGACAATTCTTACAGTGATAGCAGGTAGTGACATTGTATACAATAAGAGTGCAATTATGATACTTAGTCTTATATACAGGTAAAGACTTAAAATCTGATAGATATTAACAGTGAGAAAGAAAGAAAAACAACATAAGGTAGTCATATGGCTTAAATTCAATCCTCATTACATGTGCAATTAAAATTTTAAAATCAGCTAGTTCCATGGTTGTCTACCCATGACCAGTACATGTACATGTCCAGGAATTGGTCAGGTGGGCTTTAATGTGATGCTTGAAGTTTGAATATGCCAAACTGCTCTATGAGTGGGATAAAAGTAGTCTCTCTCTCTCTATATATATATATATATATATATATATATATATATATATATATATATATATATATATATATATATATATATATATATATATATATATATATATAAAATGCAAGTAATATAAACATGTTCATCTTGGAAATTTCAAATTCAGAAGTCATCTGAAAGAGGAAGGAGCCCAGATATGTACTATAAAAGATCAAAAGTTTTGTCAAAAACTATGGTTTTACACACACTGTAAATGAAATATAAAGTCAGATTATTCAGAATTGTACTGCATGAAACAGCAGAGGAAAAGTTTTATCCAAACCTATTTTTTCCTATAGAAAATTAGCTTGGCTTTCTAGATTATTTGATTTTGTTTGTATATTAAGTATCAGATCACTTAAATGTGACTGAAGATGAAAATATGTATAAAAAGCTCCATATATAAGAATATCTCTGTTGCTAACCTGCATTAAAGAAACAACAGTGTATAATATATATGAATGTACTTTAAAACATGGAAGTACACATATCTGAAATGGCTAATCATTGATCCTGAGATACTGAAAGCCAAAACACTGAAAAAACAAAACACTTATTTTTTTTACAGGGTGCACCTCTATTCCACTTTTACCTCACTCAGAGCAGTTTGGCATATTCAGATGTTATTATGGGAATTGATAAGGTTGGAAGAAAAGCATGAGCCGAGGAAAATACGGTGTGGGGTAAAGCTTAGCACCTTCTCCTTACATCAATACCTAAATTTGTTACGGTTTTATTTATCTGTACCTGAAGTTGCTAAAAATTTGCTTATGTGGAGCTTTTCTCCCCGGGCCTCTACTGAAAATGGACATATATCCAGTTGGACCAGCCCGGTCAACAAATGTAAAATAAAAATAAAATAAATAAAAATCAGTACTGAAATCCTATAACATTCAAGAGAGGTGTAAGAGGAATAAAAAATGCAGGAAGGAGGCAGGGCAGGCAGAATACCCAGTCTGCATTCTAAGCACAAACTAAATTTAATATGAGGTACAATGATTCTTGACTAATACTCTGTTATTTATTTAAAACAATGAAATACACAACCTGTATGAAAATGTCTAGAAATAACAGAATAAATCTGAGATTTACCCCAGGATTTATTATTCTTCCATGCAGGACTAGCGTGGTCCTGCACGGAAGCGGCCATTTAGGAGCAGGACGGCAGTGCGCCATGCATATTAATGAAGGCATGCTGCCTGAGCTCCTAATCTTATACGGAGTGTGTAAGAGTGCAGGGAGTGTGTCTGAGAGCAGAGCTCACAGAATATACACGCCCCCACAATGAAGAACAGCAGAAAGGCCAAAGAAATGAGTGACACTGCTCATTGGTGTCCGCATATCCCCAGCAACATTTCTCCACATGTACAACAGCAAGTAAATACAAATAAAATGAACAAACCCTTTTTTTTTTATTAAAAATCCGATTAAAGCTAACCATAGATGCACGGGTGTGCCCATCACTTAGCTACGGTTAATGCAGCTTAAATGGCTGAAGAGGATAACAAGGAAGATATATGCAAATGAAACAGTACAGCAATAGTGTAGTGGGAAGAGCATTCGCCTTTTGGGCAGGAATTCCCAGTTCGAGTCCCACTGCAGCACATTCCATTTTCCATGGCAATTCACGTTATGACCAATATTTTTGTTGCATAACCCACTAAATAACATATAATTGTGAACTGGAGTACTGCATTAAATGCACATGTGAGGTGTCAGTGTCACAATGTTGCAAAGTCCCCAGATAAGCACATGTGCCCCATACAGAGTATGTACACAGGAATCATGGACACAAATGGAAGGTAAAATGTGTAATGCATGACAATTTCAAACAGTTTCCAAATCCCCCACCTTCCCAAGAACCATGAGATATAACTGTCCAAATCAGTGTAACTGTAAGTGGGAGAAAGCACTAGTAAGCAAGTGTAAGCACCAATAAGCAGTAGTAAGCATATTTAAGCACTAGTAAGCGAGTTTAAGCCCATTTGCACAGGGGTAAGCAATGCACACACAGGTTAAGCAATTTTGAAGCTTATGTAACCAGAGGTAAGCATTGCTTACCCTCGCACAAACCCACACAAACCCACTTACAACTGAGCAAAAGTGCCTTAATCACTCTGTATCCAATAACCCTTGTTCTGCCCAGCAACAAAATAAACAGCCTTGCAGGTCTTGAACCCAGAACCCTATACATTATAGTCACAGTAGTAAACCACCAAGCCACCACAGCAGTACAGAAGGATGAGGTATCACCAAACAAGTCCTCACTATAGTAAAATCAAACTGAACCTGTGAAAGGAATCAGTATACAGTCATATGTTCCATAACCCACTACATAACATAAATATGTGAAATGGAGTACAGCAGTAAGCCCAGAAGTGAAGTCCCCAAACACATGGACCCCATAGAGTGTACGTACACATGAATTATGGATACCAGGCAGATATATAAGACGTAATGAATAAGAAATCAATGCCAAAAAGAAAATATAATACAAAGTCTAATGTAAGCAACACTAAGCATTGCACAGGCAAGCTGAGGAGGTGTAAGCAATGTGTACACCAGCTAACTCATTGTGCCTAGTGGTATACACCTTTAAACAATGCCAACTTTAGGTAAGCAGGTTTGCCCATAGCCTAGCCTTTTCAAAACTGGCCAATCACAGTAAAGTGTGGGAAATCGTCCCTACTTAAACTCAACAGGCAGAAGTACATCTCATAACCGGCTGTAGCTTCCCCTTGCAGGCACCTTGTCAGGAAGGGGAGAAGAAATGCACTTTCGGGAGCAGTGCTGATGCATCCAGGAGTCCAGAGTCATAGCAGGAATCCTCGTCGAAGACCAGGAGCAGAGACTGCTGCAGGGCCAGTACCAGGGTTCCTAATATAAGGCAGAAGCCTGGGATTATCTCGCCCTTGACCTCACCAGTGCCACTGGCATACCCCAAACTGGTGAGCAGGTCAGGCATCACTATGCTAACCTGAAGCAGTGTAAGGGGGACCGCTTGGAGCAGTGGATCCAAGAGGCTAGAATGGCAGGGGATGTCCCAGCTGTGTGTAAGTATCACTCCAGTATATGTGTAATAATAGCCAGCTCATGTATATCATGGATAGGTATGGCTAAATATTCCTCTTATGTCCTTCACAGCTGCAAGTGTGCGGGCTGTGAACCAGGAGTCCCATGGAAGTTGCCTGGAGAGGTTCCGATGCAAGGCAGGTCAGTAATACTCTTGTATGTACTGTCAGAGGGAATAAATCTAAAAGTATTAGTGCATTAATTGCCTGTATAAAACCTGTATTGTTTAAGACAAGTATTGCATACACCAGAGAATATGGCAGGAAGAGTCTCATATAGTTTCTATGTAAATAAAAGCGTAATAGCCTGACAATAAAGGTCTAACTGCTGGACTGCATGTGTATACTCTGGTATCATATAGTAATGTAGATTTGCAATCGCGTAATAGTACTGTTGTATTAAGCACTGTTACCCACACTGTGCTCCATAAATAGAATGTGTAGGGATGCCTGTATATGACTGCTGTAATCCACAGAAGCCATTTAGTACAACTGAGAGACACACAGAAAACAGGGAAAAGGCAGACAACAAAACCCGAATAGCACATGCAACTGAGACGTGAACTGTTGTATTTTTAGCACACATAGCCATGGTTTGAATCCTGGCAGTGGTAGTAGTCTGCATACAGAATCATACCCCACAACTGTACAGATATGACCAGAATGTCCAGTAAAGTGGCCCATATCTGTTGCTTGTCAACTTGACACCCTGGGAAATCAGTGGAATGATCCCAGATGTATAAGCAGCAAACAGGAAACACAACTGATTGACACACATCTATGAGAACAAAGCTGGCACACTAGCAACTCCCCAAAACCTTATGAGAGTAAAAAGCCACGTATGTCCCATTTACACCCCCCATGTTGCCAAGCTGTGGCCAGACTGTGTACAGTAACAGAGTGAGATGTATGCGCATAATAGTAATGTGGAATCTGGTACTGTGTGTGGCAACATTTTAGTAGTGCTAACAAACATTTCTCCCACAGGTCTGTCAGATACCAACACTGTGCCCGGAAATACAAGAATGATACCCTGTACTGGTAATGTTTACTTTGGTATTGTATGGCACTGTGACTGATGCAGTTGCTCTGAATAATAAGGTATTAGTTATCACTGTCACCCACACTATCCTACAAAATATAACTGTCTAGGAAATCCTGCATAAGAGCGTTGTAATAGAAGGTCAGAATGCAAAACCACAGGATAATTATAAGACAGAAAGCAGATAAGAGATGTACAGCAATATCTATATAGCACACACAACTCTGATGGACAGTGTTTAAGTTGTAGCAGACACAGCCATGGTCTGAATCCTGGGAGTAGAAATAGGATGCATACAGAATCATACCCCACAACTGTACAGATAAGACCAGAATGTCCAGTATATGGGCCCATATCTACTGCCCATCACCCTGTCCCACTGGGAAGTCTGTGGGATGATCCAGATGTTTAGGCAGCAAACAGGGAATACAACACACATCTATGAGAACAAACCTGTCACTCTAGCAACTCCCGCAACTGTTATGAGACTAATAAGCCAAGTATGTCCTATCTACACCCCCATGTTGTCACAATGTGACCAGAATGTGTACAGTAACAGAATGAGATGTATGTGCATAATACTAATGTGTAATCTGGAACTTTGTGTGGTAACATTCAGGTAGTGCTAACAAATATTGCTCCCACGGATACGAACACTGTGCCGAGATACCCTGCACTGTAACTGTTTACTCTGGTATGGTATGGAATTGTGAGTGTTGCAGTTGCTCTGAATAATAAAGTATCACTGATCACTGTCACCCACACTGTGCTACATAATATAACTATGTAGGAAATCCTGTATAAGAGTGTTGTAAATCACTAAAGGGTGAAGAGGGCAATAGTCTAGATATGTCTCGATACACCTGCATGTGGTCAAGACATGGCCAGAGTCTGTGCAGAAAGATTTGGATAGCTATGTGCACAACATCAACCCAGAATCTGGGAGTATGTGTAGAAACAGTAAGTGTTAAACATTCCCTCCACAGGTATACCAGGTAAGAGGTGTATACTGCAGGTAAAACCAGTTCATGTATAACAATGATGACAGCCATATCACTGTCCAAACTAAGGCTATAGGGTGGTGTAGTAATACATGTAAGGTACAGATATCAGCACTGACTAGGAAAGTAATGTGGACTACAGGAATATACTAATTGTTAATTGACATCTTTCTCCCCCCACCCACCATATCTCCAACAATAAACTACATACCCACCTCAACCAGTATGTAATGACTCCACTCTTCTGGTTATGTCCTATTTGTTGATATATATTTAAATTTGTTTCCATGCATGTGCTATATTGAATTATTCCAACATTGGTGGCATGGTGCCATCAATGTACCTGCATGCTGTTATTACCACTGTGGTCCCATATATGCATGTGTTCCATTTGCTGGTTAATGAGAATATCTATGCATGCTGTTATACCTAACCCTGGAATGTGTTGACTATTACTAACCCACATATGATGAGAAAATCTAAACACTATAGCATGTTTGGGAAGGCCAGTCACAGCGGACCCACCTGTCCCACTTCAGCTGGGCATGGCACCAGGCACCAGCATGCCTTGGGCCCAACCTGGGACCTCCTCGTCCATTGGTCCTGCACCACCTTCGGGTGGAACCACCTCAGGGGATGGGGCTCATCCCCCCCAAGAGCGGGCGCAGACAGGAACCTGTCACCAGTCACCAGGTCCAGGTCATGGTGCATAGCGAGCTCTGCATTGAGGTGGGAGATCTGCTATGCCAGCTCGAGGGCCGTGTGTTACAACTAGAGGGTTGGTCTGGCTCTGTGACTCAGCCCCCAGCACAGCCAACTTCGGGGCTGCGAATGTGCAGTGGTAACTGCCCATGGGTGGGGATCTCAGTCCCACTGTTTCCACTAGGGGGCTCATGGGCTTCTGATTTCCCAACACCCTACCCCATCAAGGTGTTTACTCCCCACGTGTCATATACTGCCCCCTGTATGTGTCTTGTTTGTCTTGTCTGTTAACCTACCCAACCTACCTCTCCAAATATACCTACTATCCTTCCGCAACATCCCACTCTCACCTGAAAAAAAGGGCAATCTGTTCCCAAAAAAAATATTGCCCCATACATAGCTGTCCATTTTGCACATGTGTCCACTGGACACATGTAATCTGGTCTAATTGGCATCATAACATATTATTGTTGTCCTCAACCCCCTCTCAGGGGTTTGAGTGCCCAAATCTACCTCCAAATTCAGTGCATATGCATAGCTACTGCTGTAGAAGAAATGGGCAGCTATAGACCTTCCCTACAACTGTTCCTGCACATCCCTAGCTATTTTCCCTACTGTCTTACCCTCTTTGTGCCCCTTTGTCACCACTTTCCTATCAACCCTTTTTCTTTTCTTTTAAAGAAATTAGCATGGGGGTAAGTGGGAGTAAGCACTTTTAAGCAGCAGTAAGCAGTTTTAAGCCTGTTTCCGCGGGGGGTAAGCAATGCCTACAAAGGTTAAGCAATTTAGAAGCTGAGTATAAGAAACAGTAACCGGAAATTAGCAGTGCTTACCTCCGCACACACACATGCAAACCTGCTTACAACTGCCTTAGTCACTCTGTATCCAATGGCCCTTGTTCTGCCCAGCAACAAAATAAACAGCCTCTGCAAGGTTCGAATCCAGGGCCCTGCACACCATAGCCAAAGTGATTTACCACTAAGCCATGTCAGATATACATAACCCTGATGTTTTCACAAACATATCCAGCCCAGTCATTCAACAGTACAGGGAATGTATTTCAACATGTAGATGTATGTGTCTAAATATATTAATATCTAAATAGATATAACATATCTATATATGTATATGGGTGTACATGTATATATAGTTGGGTGTGTGTGTGGGGGGCGCAGTTTAAAATCTGTACTTTTTGTGTTATTTTCTTCTTGTAAAGGAAACTAGGTGGGGGGCTTCGCCCCCCCCTAACTTTATATACCAACTCCAGGGTCGCACGGCATTGGGGAGGGGGACAAATCCCTGTTATTTGCCATGAATATCAAAGAAAATAGCACCAGCTACCTGATAAAGAACTGGCTCACACAAAACAATCAGATATAAAGGAAAACAGGCTGAGCCAGTCACCACGGCTGATATAAATCCTCTTTAATTGTAGAGACAAAAAGTAAGCGCTTTCATGATCCTCTTGATCACTTCATCAGACTCTGAAAGAAAAGGCACTTATATGTGCAGGAACTGTTCAGCATGCAAGTATATTCATTCATGTACCACAAATATCCACCCTGATCTGCACTTTGAATTACAAGCTAGGCAGTATGCTGACTGCAGAACAAAAAATATAGTGTACTTTGCTTTCTGCATAATATGCAATGCTTACTATATAGGAAAGACTAATTGTATACTGAAGGAATGCATACAGGAGCACTACAGAGACATTTCCAATAAAAAGGAAACCAATGCTCTTTTTAAGCATGTAGAAACTAAAGGCAGACAGCATTCCTTTAAATTTATTGTTCTAGAGATTCTGCAGGAAGGAATGAGGGGTGGGGACATAAAAAAACAGGACTGAGCTTCCAGAGCAAAGATGGATACTCAGATTGAATGCACATACCTCTCCAGGGATTAATGAGGCAGTGTCCCTGAAACCCTTTTTAAAAGCTAGGACACTTAAGCATTAATGAGTTATTATCAGACAAATGTATTTTTTGCTATACTTTTTACTATTTCTTAAATGAAGTCCTTATATGAAGTTTTAGCATGCATAATTGAATAATTGATGTTCTTAATTAATGTTTTAATCGATTATTGAGGGTATAAAAGTAGATGTATGAAAGGATTTTATTTGAGTCTGATGAAGCGGTCGAGAGGATCGTGAAAGCGCTTACTTTTTGTCTCTACAATTTAAGTGGATTTAGATCAGCTGTGGTGACTGGCAGCCTGTTTTTCTTTATATTTGCCTTGAATATTGGTTTTCGATCAAATGAAATTTTAATCAAATGGGTTTAGGTCAAATGGTCTTTCGATCAAATGAAGTAGACCCATATAAATATATATATATATATATATATATATATATATACATCTCCAAACTAGGTTCAGCACCCGCTCTTATGCCGGACTGGCATAAATAAACAGAAAAACAATAAAACCAAGTGGATTTTTTAAGGCTTTATTTCGCCTCCTGGTCTGCCCCACAGACCGGTTTCGCTTGTCTAAGCGTCATCAGTGTGTCATATGACGGCACCACGTACAATTTATATTTTACTTTGCTTCCTCCTTAGTTAAAGGAGCCATCCTCATTTCATACATACTCATACTAGTATATCACTCAAAAACCACCAAAAAATACATACAAACAAGGAAATGAAACGCTTATTCACTATTTATAACTAAATAATTATTTTCAAACTCCCTACAAATATATTGATGTCTATTATGTACAATTGGGTTAAAAAACCCCCTTAATCCCAACATGTGCTTCATATTAAATATATGCCTACAACTACTATTTATTGGTTAAACTTTTTCATTACCAGTGTTCATTTAATCCTGGCTTAAACAATGCCCCTAAATTGACTATCCATCTGCGTTCCTTCTCTGTTAATATTTTATGTTTCAGTGATTCTCTATCTATATTATCAGCCACCTTGTCAATTCCAACAAAGACAAAATGAGCCTGAGGATGCTGTATAATATGCTTATACAGCGCACTTCTATTTCTTTTGCATTTAATATCACTGATATGGACTGCCATCCTTGATTTCAACTTACAGGATGTCTGTCCTATGTAGAAGGCGCCACACTGACAAATAGCCATATATACTACCCAAGGGGTATTGCATGTCACTAGACCTCCTATATCATAGACTTTACTAGTGTTAGTGGACGTAAAAGATGCAGTCTTAGACATTAATTTACAGAATTTACAGTGACCACAATATGTACTCCCCTTAATCTGTAGGCCTACCTCTTTAGTTTTAATGCCTTTTTTGTAGGCAGTAAAATACTGTCCTATAGATTTACCCTTTCTATAGCTATATAGGCATTTAGGTCCTAGTATACTAGCCAGGTACGGATCATTCAATAATATATTCCAATATCTATCTACTACTTGTTGTATTCTATTGGTGTTGTTTGCATACGTTGTAACAAATCTAATCACTTCAGGTGCTTCCATATTACCTCTATCTTTTTCGATTAACAATTTATTTCTATCCATTTGATGTATTTCGGTCTTGGCCCGCTCAATATTTGTAACCAAATAGCCCCTAGCTTTAAACCTATCACTTAAATCATTTTCCTGTCTAGAATATTCAGTAGTTGTAGAACATATTCTTTTTATGCGTTGAAACTGTGCTTTGGGTATGTTTTTAATTACATGTGGCGGGTGACAACTATTGGCATGTAGGATGGAGTTTTTTGAAAAAGGTTTACGGTGCAAGGTGGTAGTTATTGTTCCATCAACCAACTTGGTTACATTTACATCCAAAAAATCCACCGTAAATAATTCTAATTTACCTGTAAAATTAATTCCAAACTCATTGGAATTTAAATATTTTTTGAAACAATCCCATTTCGTCATACTCCCTTCCCATATTACCCAACAATCGTCTAGGTACCGACGCCACATTATTAACTCCCCCTTATATGGAAATCCTTCATGATAGATGTAACATTCCTCCAGGTAGCCCATGAAAAGGTCCGCATATATGGGAGCAAATGTTGCTCCCATAGCTGTCCCCTTTACCTGTAAATACCATTTATCATTGTATTTAAAGGCATTATGTTTTAATACCAGTCCTAGGATCTCTAGTAAGAACTCCATTTCTGATGGCTTGTAATTGCCTGATTTATTCATCCAATACTTAACAGCTGCTATCCCTGCCAGATGTGGGATGCTAGTATAAAGTGATTGTACATCTAGTGTTCCCATTAAACTATGATTGGATATTTGTAAATCGTCCATCAATACAAGGAATTCAGTAGTGTTTTTTATTCTAGATCTCACTAAATTCAACATTGGTTTAAGTTTTCTTTCTAAATACTCTGATAAAGGTTCTGTTAAGGAGCCCCTACCTGCCACTATGGGTCTACCTGGAGGAGGATATATTGTTTTGTGTATTTTAGGGACTAAATAAAAGTATTGAAATGTAGGGCTATCTACCGTCAGTTGTTCTGCTAATTCTTGGGTAATTAGTTGTTCTTGCACTGCCTTATTTAAATAGGTTAATATGATAGATTTGAACCCACTAGTTGGATCTATAGGCAAGGGGCTATAAAAGATAGGGTCAGCTAATTGCTTGCCTGCTTCAGCTTCATAATCTTCCCTATCCCAAATAACTGTAGCACCCCCCTTGTCTGCTTTGGTTATAACCTTGGTGGTATCACTAGCCATCCTAGTCATAGCTAAATATTCATCCCTAGTTAGGTTATGTATTGTATTTTTAAATATTTCACTTTGCTGGGTATGTAATTCCTTCATTACCATTTGTTCAAATATTTTCACATGGTTATTGTACATTGGCTGAAATACAGATTTTTTAAACCTAAAATCTACTACATCTTTATTTGTATAAATATCTGTCTGATTAGCAAACCAACATTTCAGATTTAGATTGCGTGTAAACTGTTTTAAATCACGAACTGTATCATAATGTGACTGAAAAAATGAAGGCACATAATTAAGTCCCTTATTTAGTAACTTTATTTCACTGGAACCAACTTGTTGTTTTGTCAAATTTACTACTAAATGATTGACATCTAATATGTCACCACCAGTAGACAAGTCCAAAGTCCCAGGAACCGGTACTGTAGGGCCTCCATGTGGAAACAATCCACTATTTATTGGTCGCCTCTTGTGTTTGCGACCCCCCCTCCTAAAGGGGTCTTGGTTTTCTTAGAAAGTGGCATTTCAGGTGATAATGCATTCTCAAAGTCAAATTCTGGTTCTGTATCGGTGTTGGTACACCCCGATGAGCCTTCTGAAGTACTATATATACTCTTCTGTGATCTTAATATAGACTTGACCCTCTTCCGCTTAGGTCTATTTTGTTTGACTTTTTCAAAATGCACCATTTTAGTATCTTTCTTCCACGTAAACACTCTATCCTGTTGGAAATCATTAATATCCCTACGATATTTTTTCATCTTGCGTGCTTGTAACTCTTGTTCAAACTTTTCAATATCACCCATAAAGTCACTATAAACTTTTTGGTACTCATTAGTGCCTTCAAATTTCAATGTACGTTCCTGACATTCATACAATTTGGCTGTTAAATCAGGCAATTGCCTGTCATAGTATTCAATTAACAATGTCATAAACATGTTAGACGCTTTAATCTGTGTATCACGCCATTGTTTCATGAACTCCCCATCCTCTTTGCCAAGTCCAGGCTCTAACTGCACCCGCAGCCCCCATGGTATGACTTTGGCTTGAGCATATGCTCGCAACAATTTACTATGCCAAATTATCGAACGTACCTTTTTTGTAATGTCCCCTAATTTCCGGAAATGTAGTTTGATGTCCGTTTCATTCCCGGTTATTTCCGTATGTAGATTCCCTGATGTATCAGGCCCCAAAAACATGGAATAGTCGTCTTTATCAGCTGTAAGCTGTGAAATGAAAGACTGTAAATCTCGTCTGGTAGCCATCCCAAAGGCGACCAATATAATCCACTCGGTTTACAGAAAACCTCTTTCTGTAAAAAGGTTTGCCGTTATCTTCCTTGGCCGGCCTGGCCTTTCTGAAATACAGCACTCGACCCCTAAATAGATCCAACTCCAAAACTTGTCGGTGCACGTAATACCCAATTGTACATAATAGACATCAATATATTTGTAGGGAGTTTGAAAATAATTATTTAGTTATAAATAGTGAATTAGCGTTTCATTTCCTTGTTTGTATGTATTTTTTGGTGGTTTTTGAGTGATATACTAGTATGAGTATGTATGAAATGAGGATGGCTCCTTTAACTAAGGAGGAAGCAAAGTAAAATATAAATTGTACGTGGTGCCGTCATATGACACACTGATGACGCTTAGACAAGCGAAACCGGTCTGTGGGGCAGACCAGGAGGCGAAATAAAGCCTTAAAAAATCCACTTGGTTTTATTGTTTTTCTGTTTATTTATGCCAGTCCGGCATAAGAGCGGGTGCTGAACCTAGTTTGGAGATGTGTAACTTGGCTGCATAGCTGTTTTGGTTCGTGCACGGCAACCATACGTGCACCGACAAGTTTTGGAGTTGTATATATATATATATATATATATATATATATATATATATATATATATATACATGTATGCATACATACATATATATGTGTGTATATATATATATATATATATATATATATATATATATATATATATATATATATATATATATATATATATATATATATATATATATATATATATATATATATATATACATATTTTCAACAACAAGATATTATTACTCAGGAATTAATGGAACAGTTAATAACAGATAGTCCCACATCTCAATACTTTTATTTAGTTCCCAA